>NW_026873322.1:0-147417 GCF_032173495.1 Musca vetustissima
GCTTAATACTTCCTATGGATTTTGGATCCTTAGATAGTACTCTGCGGAATCTGGCCGCTTCGTTGACTCCTTCGATCGAATCACTATAGCAGACCCAAGACTCACGTTTAGCTTTCTTGATTTCGCCCTTGTACCTATTGAATTGTCTTTTATAAACATCCCAATCTGTACTGAGCTTTGTCTTACTAGCTCTATTATAAGCTTTCCTTGCAGCCTTCCGCAAGGTTGCAAGGTCTTGTGACCACCATACCGGCTGAGATTTCTTCCCAGGGTATGTTAGAGGACAAGAAGCCTCATAGCTCTTCAGAAGAGTGGCCGTGACATTTTTCACAGCTAATTCAACATCCTCAGTCGTTTTGAGATCATTACGATCCCGAAATGAGACTGCTGTTTTAGCTTTGAATTTGACCCAGTTCGTCTTCCGAGGATTCCTATAGGGTTTCTGTTTAGCTCTAGAGGTAGGAATCTGGAAGGATATGAGTCTATGATCCGAAAAGGAACATTTCTCAGACACCTCCCAGTTTACGACCCCAGAGTCGTCCATATTTGTGAGGGTTATGTCGATGACTTCACCTCTCACCCTATTAACAAAAGTTGGTGTATTGCCTCTATTGCAAATTCTAAGATTATAGCTAAGTATAAACTCGAAAATGGACTCACCTCTTGTATTTGTGTTGCTGCTTCCCCAATGGAAGTGATGTGCGTTGGCGTCACATCCGATGATGATATCACCAGCTCTGCCCATCTCCTCCAATAGGCGGCATACCACAGTACAGGGCGGGTCAGGAGCCTCATAGGGAAGATAGACGGCAGAGACTATCAGTGGCTTCGTGGTACCTCTGTCTAGTCTTGCTGTCGTCATATCTCCATTGCTGAAATTAGAAAGAAGCATTAAATTTAGCTCCTTTTTAGCAAGAATACACGTTCTCACCTTCTCTCCATTGGAGGTAGACAAAAGCGTGTATTTCATGTCGCCCAGTCCAGTCACCTTGCCTTTGTACAGGTAAGGTTCCTGGATGAGCGCCACGTCGATGTTTGAGGAAGAGAGGGTGAGTAGCAGTTCAGTAGCTGCTGCTCTACAGTGATGCAGATTAATCTGAATCACGTTAAGCGCTTGCTGCTGCCTGCTTATTGTTTTGGAGTTGTGAGGCGGAAACAAAGTTTCCCCATTCCATAAACAAGCTCACCCTTGTTCTTCCTCAAGTACTCCTCTCCCGCAGAATCAGTAGCGAACTTCGCGACTACACCGCCGTTCCTTTCAAACGAGGCGAGGATTCTCCACCTCCTCGTCTGAAGGCCGTCGTTCTGCTTCTCCAATAACCTCAGTGTCTTCTCCAGCCCCTTGAAAGGAACTTCATGTTAAATTCCATAGCGATCAGCGCGGTTACGGGTTACTAAATGATATCAGAATACATAGACACCAGTAAATATTTATGTATAACTCCCATATCAGAGTAGATACATCAATATAATTAGTATCAATTTAATGGCCAACCACTCCTCTCGGATATATTGCCAACTGTCATTTTTCACGCTAAAATCTGGGTCAATTTGAACCGCTGAGTATTAGCCGATTATCAATTCCTTAGTCGGTTCTCTTTCTCCGTGTAAAATTTCGTTGTGTTCGGTTCGTAATTTTAGCATCTAAAGCACCAGAAAAACAGACAAAAAAGTATTTGGTGTATTGCATCCCCTACATATTCATCGATCATTGCCAGAAACAATAGTGGTCTTCTTTGTCCAGAACCGGTCCTAAAGCAAAATTTCGTGACGAGCGGTCCATAGCTGTGTCCTGTAGCGTGTTTAGAAATTGTATAACGGACTGATGGACGGACACACATGCCTAGATCTACTAAGATAGTCGAGATCGCTACACTACAGGATAAATATTTTGAAAAATAATTTTTAAGAAACATTTGATTTTTATGTTCTTGAAAAAAAAATCCACGCATCTGTACGTCCTGGAAAATATTTCTGTAAAATTCAACGCTTATGTTGGCTCTTAAAAATATTTCTTTGAAAATATCTACGCTTCTGTAGGTCCTGGAAAATATTTCTTTAAATCATTTACGCTTTTGTTGTCCCGGAAAATATTTAATTAAAAACTCCACGCATCTGAAGAAAAATCTACAATACATTAGGTCCTGGAAAATATTTTTGTACAAATTAACGCTTGTGTTGATCCTTGATCAGATCTGAAGATCCTGGAAAATATTTCTTTAACAAGTCTTGTTAGGTTCTGGAAAATATTTCATTCAAGAAATCTTCTCTTCTGTAGGATTTTGAAGAAAATGTTTATAAAATATACACTTCTTTACGTTCTGCAAAAAATTTCTTACTGTCGATCTTAAAGAAGTTTACGCTTCTGTAGGTTCTGGAAAATATTTCTTTAAAAAATCTATTCTTCTGATGGTCCAGAAAAAATTTCTTTGAACAATCTACGATTTTGTATGCCTTGGAATATATTTCATTAAAAAATCTACACATCTATTGGTCCTGGAAAACACCAGCTAAATAAGTATGCTGGATTATGACACAACATTTGTTCCATAAGCTGAGCTTAAAAGTTCCAATTTGAAAAGCCATGTTCCGAAATGTTGTCTTCCACTTGATCTTTTCATCGTATTCGTGGCATCTCCCTTCTTTGTGAACCATCAATTGGCTCACTTTCTCAAATGCCTTTTGAGCTGGGACATCCTCATCCATTCTCACAACATGACCTAGCCAACGTTGCAGCGACTACGTTGGCTCAATACTTCAACGTGCTCATCAAGTCAAGAACTCATGCTTCAGACTATGTTGATATCAGACAAAAGATGGTACAACTCATGGTTCATTCTACGCCGATATTCACCGACGTCGCAGATCGGCCCAAAGACCTTCCGGACAATTTTTTTCTCAAACACTCCAAGAACTTCTTCATCTGCTTTCGCAAGTACTCATGCTATAGATCCACATAACAACACGGGTAGTATCAGCGTCTTGTAGGGAGCAAGTTTGGTCTGGCGAAAGGTGGCCTTGTTTCTTAACTGCTTACATACCAGAGTAGCATCTGTTGCCCATCACAATCCTTCTCCGAATTTCAAAACTGATGTCATTAGTTTTGTTTATGGCGGTACCAAGGTATATAAAATCGTTAACTACCTCGAAGCTGTAGTTCTCAAGTTCCACAGTTGGTCTGAGTCTACTGGACGTCTTGCGCGTTGATACCATTAGCTTGGTCTTCTCGCCGTTTACTGCCAGACCCACTTTGGCAGACTTCTTCTCAATTTGTTCAAAGGTGGCTGTTACCGCTCGCAATGTTCGACCCATTATATCGATGTCATCGGCGTAGGCGAGTAACATGTGTTGTTTGGTGTACAGAATGCCATTTCTGTTCAACTTTGCGTCTCGTATGACCTTTTCCAGCAAGATGTTAAAAAAAATCACACGACAAACTGTCACCTTGTCTGAATCCTTGTTCGGTATTGAAGGACTCCGTTAGGTCCTTTCCTACTTTAACTGCTGATCTTGGGCCACTTAAAGTTATCCTGCATAGCCGTATTAATTTTGCAGGCTTCAAAAACCTCTGAACGGATAGGGCTGTCGAATGCGGCTCTATAGTCGATAAATAGGTGGTATTGAAGGACTCCGATAGGTCCTTGCCGACTTTAACTGCTGACCTTGAGCCACTTAAAGTTAAAGTTAGCCGTATTAATTTTGCAGGCTTCAAAAACCTCTGAACGGATAGGGCTGTCGAATTCGGCTCTATGGTCGATAAATAGGTGGTATGTGTCGATGTGTTTTTCATGGGTCTTTTCCAGGATTTGGCACAGGGTGAAAATCTGGTCAATGGTGCATTTGCCGCATTTGTATGGTCCAATAATGTCATTGGCCATTGGCTTCAGTCGTTCACACAGCACCCTGGATAGTACTTTATATGCGATGGAAAGAAGGCTAATTCCTCTATAGTTGGCATATATCGTCTTATCTCCGTTTTTGTGCACGGGACACGGGATACTGAGGTTCCAATCATTGATAAATATTCTTTAAAATGCCACGCTTATGTTGGTCCTTTAAATATATTCTTTAAACAAATCTTGGAAAAATAGTATTTCAAAAAATCGAAGTTTATGTTGGTCCCTAAAAATATTTTTTAAATAATCTACGTTTATGTTGGTCCTTGGAAAAATAATTATTAAATAATCCAGGCTTATGTTGGTCCGTAAAAAATATTATTTTAAGAATTCTTGAAAAATATTCTTTAAAAATCTATGATTATTGATCTGTTGGTCCTTGAAAATCCACGCATTGGGCTGTTGGTCCTTGAAAAAACATTCTTTAAAACGCTTAAGTTGATCCCTAAAAATATTTTTTTTAATTCACGCTCATGCTAGTCATTAAAAAATATTCTTCAACACATCGGCGCTTATGTTGGTCCTTGAAAAAATGTCCTTAACAATAGACGCTTATGTTGATCCTTAAAAATATTTCTTTTAAAAAAAAACACGATTGATCTTCGAAAAATATGTATTAAAAACTCCGCGTAAATCGTAGTCCCTGAAATCGCCTTCTTTAAAAAGAAAAAAAGAAAAGTCTTTAGTATTCAATAACATCTACGATATGTAAAAATATTTTATTAAAAAGAGTTAAAATAATACTCGAATAAATATTCTTAAAAATCTATTCTAAAAATTTAATCTAAGTTGAAATAAATATTTAATGGAAGAAAATTCTATTATTACTATGGATCCACTTTTTTATTGTACAACTTCAAAAAAAAAAAAAAAAAATCTTTTTTGACATGCAATACCATATGTCGTGGCTCATAGCCAGCCAAAATTAAATGTAACAATTTTTCATTTTTTAAAGTTAATATTCAACTATTTTTGCATATTTCAATGTAACACCGAAACTTGCATACGATATGGAGGGTGATGAATAATGGCTCATTTCTGTAAAAGTAATTTGTAACTGTTTGATGGAAATATAGTTGAATATTTTATAGGGTGTGAAAAAATAACAATTAACAATTAATTATAAAAACCAGTGAGCGGAGCAGTATAGTCGGACTGGGCCGACCATATGAAACCCTACACAACTTCCACCAAACTATAATTTCTGCGGTTTTATACTCTAAGCCTGTGCAAAATTGACCGATTATAAGTCAACAGCTTCACGTTCTAACCCTGGCATATTGTCCAAATCTTGTTCTCCCGAGGTGAATATTCAACCCATATCACTTTGGTTGATTTGACCCACGGAATATTGTCCGACCGTCATCTAAACAGCCGTTGTAAGTAATTGTTCAGATCCCCTTCACCGTGCAAAATATGTGATGTTCTGCATATAATAATGACCTCTAGAGTGACTAGAAAATCTAAAAAAAATAAAGATTTCAGTTTGTTGCACCCTAAGCACCATCTCAAAATTATAGGCATCGTCATTGGCCATAACCGGAACTTTATGTAAAATTTCAAAGCGATCAGCGCCATATTTCCGCCCTCTAGTGGTGTAATAGTAGTACTAAACTATATCATGGCACATAAACACCTTCAAATAATTACGTATAACTCCCACATCCGAATACATTCAACCATATAATTGGTATCAATTTAAAGGTCAACCACGCCTCATAGATATACTATCAACTTCGCGGGTCTATGCCCTTCAGGAGTAATTATATTCGCCATAGAATACAAAATTTGTCATTTTTCACACAAAAGTCAGGGTCATTTGACCCGCCAAATATTGACCGATCTTTATGAAAACAGTCATGTTTATTCTTTGGCCCGATGTTCGCGATGTTTGGGCCATAATTGCGACCTCTGGAGCCTGTATAGTGTTTACAAATTATAATGGACAGACGGACGGACACACATGTCTAGATCGACTCAAGTAGTCGAGATATGACGATCGGTATACTTAAATGTGGGTCTAGGACCAATATTTCGCGGCGTTACAAACTTTTGGGGCTGCACAAAGCTATAATACCCTGACAACATAGTTGTGTAGGGTATAATAATAAAAAAAGAAAATAAAATAAATAAATAAAGAAATGATATCCAGAAATATAAATTTTGTCCCTTGCAGAATATATTTTATGATAAGACTTTTGTTGTGAGCTAAAAAGCTGAATGTAATATTCAAAAGCAATTTTGACACATTGTATCGAAGATAAATTATAATGGAAGATTATTTTTCATGGAAATGTTCTGACACGAATCTCCTAGCCACAGTTCACGATCACTTTCATTGGCTGGGTTCTATTGCATGCAAATAAGCTGCAAACACCATCACAAAAAATTATAAGGAAAGGAGTAAATTAAAACAAAATATTAAGGGTATATTTTCGCAAGGACCACCAAACCTATAAACGTGGACGATTTTTCAGCAAAGCCACTGTAAAACTAAAAGCGTAGGTTTTTTAAAAATATTTTTTCAAGGACCAACAGAAGCGTGGATTAACAAAATATTTTTTCAATGGTGGATCAAAAAAATATTGTTTTCAAGACCAAGAGTAGATGGAAGGATGGTTTTAAAAATATTAATTTTTAAGGACCAACAGAAGTGTGGATTTTGAAAAAAGGATTTTTCATGAACCAACTGAAGTAAAAATTAAAAAAAAAAATGTTTTCAAGGACCAACAGAAACGTGTTTTTTAATGATTTTTTCAAGGCCCAACTGATGTCAGATTAAAAAAAAATATATTGGTTTCAAAGGCCAACAAAAGTGTGAATTTAATTTTTTTCAAAGCCCAATAGGTTAAGGGTTTAACAGAATCGTGGTCCTTAATATGGCATGGAACTTGAATTTTCTAAATGCTCCGCAGTGTTTCAACAAGAACGTTTTCCAAAAGAAGAGGTATTCGTAACATTTACTTCAATGTCGGTGCTTGCAAAAAAGTCAGCAAAAATAAAATCAAATACCCAAAAGCGATCATGAAGATCCTACATAATCCGTGAACAAGAAAAAAAATAAAAAAAAACTAATGTGAAAAAATGGCGACTGCATAACAATGAACCGAACGAACAACAACATCATCGCCATCTAAAACACCATTCGAACAAAGAGACCCAAGATAACCCTCAACATTGGCTATAAACGTAACGTTTTGAAGACTTCAGTCACAAGTATCGTTGTATCACACATTTGAACAGATCGTGCAGCCCCATCACATCGGAACATACTTACATACCTACATACTTATATGGTGGTTGTATAATCCCCCACACTATGCGGTTGTTTGGAAGATACCATTGAATGCGCTCTCCCACGCCTTCAAAAGATGTTAACAGACGCAAGTAACAGAAAGACAGACAAAACACATGCCAGCCATTGCTGGCCGGCGGAATCCAAAATGAAGAAACCGAAAATGTCTTAACGTGCCAAAATAAAACACAAGGAAGAGTATTTCTGTTGGTTGTCTTCAGACCAAACCCCACCTCGATAACTGGGGGCATTAGAAGGTGGGGGAGTTTTGCGTTTGAAAAAAAAAACTATGAAGACAAAAAGAAAACGTCCAACCAAATACTGTAAAATAAATGGCTGTCAGCTAAAAAATAAAAACGAAAACAATGCACGAACAAAACGAATGGATCGATATCGGAATACATGACGTCGGTTGGTTGGAGGGTTAAAAATTAATGTACGAGGGATGTTCGACATTAAAAATCGATAGATTTTTAAACTACCATGGACTAACACAGGCGTGGATTTTTTAAAGAATATTTTTTCAGTGACTCCCATAGGCGTGGATTTTTTAAAGAATATTTTTTCAGTGACTCCCATAGGCGTGGATTTTTTAAAGAATATTTTTTCAGTGACTCCCATAGGCGTGGATTTTTTAAAGAATATTTTTTCAGTGACTCCCATAGGCGTGGATTTTTTAAAGGATATTTTTTCAGTGACTCCCATAGGCGTGGATTTTTTAAAGAATATTTTTTCAGTGACTCCCATAGGCGTGGATTTTTTAAAGAATATTTTTTCAGTGACTCCCATAGGCGTGGATTTTTTAAGGAATATTTTTTCAGTGACTCCCATAGGCGTGGATTTTTTAAAGAATATTTTTTCAGTGACTCCCATAGGCGTGGATTTTTTAAAGAATATTTTTTCTGTGACTCCCATAGGCGTGTTAAAGAATATTTTTCAAGGCATAGCCTTAGGCGTGGATTTTTTAAACATTATTTTTTAAAGGCATAGCCTTAGGCGTGGATTTTTTAAATTAATTTCCGCATGGATAATTTGTCACTAATCCTTTTTTGTCACTAATCCTTCCTTGTTATTCTTTTATTCCAGGCATTTCCTCCTTATCAAGTTGTGGCGATCCCGACCGCCTACCCGAGCTGCCACCCGGTGATGAACAGCGACTGCAACGTGCCGCTATGCATTTGCAACAAAAACTCATTCTACGAGAATGGCTGAAGGATCATCGGCTGCAGCATCACTATCAACGTCTCCTCAATGTCGAGGTTGCCTCCCTCGAAGATGTCTATTGGCTGGAAGATTCACGGGCCAGTAAAATTTTGGGAAAAGATTGGCAGGTATGGTCACAAGCCAGACAAAATCTACCCACATCGAAGGCCCAGTTGGATGCCCTGAAGGCCCAGTTGTGGTCCACCGTTGTTAAATCCAGTCAACATCAAGATGCCTGGACATGGGGTGGTATGCTGGTGGTCTCCGTCTCTGTGGCCGGCCTGGTCACTTTGGCTGCCATGACCCAACCATCCTTGGCCCCAGAGGCTCGCCACTCCTTACTGCAATACGTAACGGGAAAATATCTACTTCCGGCAAATTGTAAAGTCCAATGGGATTGGAAAGATCCGGCGGTGGTGGGTGGCACTATGTGCTTTGTTGTGCGGTTCTATCAACGCAACGGCCAGCCTTATCCCATCTGTGATACAGATCAATTTTTTGTTGAAGTTACCGAAGGTACCCGCAAGATGGTAACAATCAGTGAATTGGGTTCCCCGACGGATCCAAATAATGCCAATATTGCAAAGGTGAAATTTACAGTGCGCACAGCAGGGCAGTATAAAATATCGGTGATGATTGGTTCCAGCCATATTGCCGGATCGCCATTTACAAAGACCTTTATACCGGGTCCCATAGATGCCAGGCGTTCGAGATTTATAAGGCCGGCAAGTACGGTTATTTGTTGTGCCGGATCGCCGACCTTATTGCACATCGAACCGAGAGATGAGTTCGGCAATGCTTGCCAATTTGATCAGGGTGTGGATCCGGTTAAAGTAAGATATTCTGAAATGCCCCCCAAAAATTTGTGGTTATAAAATTTTAATTTTTTAAGGGCTACCACGTGGAAACCTATGACCTAAATGGCCAACCCTTGGAGAAGTTGCGAAATGCCATTGCCTTCACCTATGATAGGGTAAATGCTCGAGTTGCCGTTACCGCTTTGTTTCCCGAACCCATATGTCTTCGGGCCGTTATAAGTTATCTAGACCAAAAGTTACCCAATGGGGACTTTGATATTATAGTTTTAAGCAGTGAGTCCTCCAATCGATTATCGATCTTCCAAAGATTCTAATGTCCACCACCTTTCTCTTTCCAGGCAGCGACACCACATTGGTGCATAAAAATATCGCTTCACGCAAGCACAACATTTGCTATGAGGCCCGCCTCCTCAGTATATTTGGAGCGGCCAAATCCAAGCCACGCAAAGTTCTCTGTTCGGTGGGTCCGAAACAAGTGAGTTGTTGGGGAGCCTGCCCCCCTAATAATAATCCTCGATTTTTACTTCGAAATTTCATTGATCAAGAATTCTTTAATATTTCAGGTCACGATCAAAGAGATGATCTTGAAATTTATACCCAAACGGATTGCCACATTTCGATTGTGTCCCTCGACAAAGTTCCATTTTTTGCCACAACTGCCGACTCATGTCCATGGACCGATTTTCATAATAGATGATGGCGCCCAGCCGAAAATTGAATTGGCCTCTAGGGATCGTAATATTATTGCGGCCACGTTTACACATTTTTTACTGAAGAATATCGGAGGTTCGGAAACCTTTAAGGATAAACAGGATTTCTTTTATCACGAGGTTCGGAAATTCCATGCAAATTATTATCATGAGAAGTTGTCGTTGAAGGTGCAGCGAGATAAAATCCTGGAGAGTAGCATGAAGGCTACGAAGCATTTTTCGGTTTCCGATTGGTGTGGTAATTTTGAGGTTACCTTTCAGGGGGAGCAAGGTAAGTTCGAGAAAAACACAATATACCTTCTTAGAAGTCATATGTAAATAGCATGCGCTTGGTTATGCCTTGAAAATGAATTTTTAAAAAAATCTACGCCTTAGGCTATGACTTGAAAATGAATTTTTAAAAAAATCTACGCCTTAGGCTATGACTTGAAAATGAATTTTTAAAAAATCTACGCCTTAGGCTATGCCTTGAAAATGAATTTTTAAAAAATCTACGCCTTAGGCTATGCCTTGAAAATGAATTTTTAAAAAATCTACGCCTTAGGCTATGCCTTGAAAATGAATTTTTAAAAAATCTACGCCTTAGGCTATGCCTTGAAAATGAATTTTTAAAAAATCTACGCCTTAGGCAATGCCTTGAAAATGAATTTTTAAAAAATCTACGCCTTAGGCTATGCCTTGAAAATGAATTTTTAAAAAATCTACGCCTTAAGCTATGCCTTGAAAAAAATCTACGCCTTAGGCTATTCCTTGAAAATGAATTTTTGAAAAATCTACGCCTTAGGCTATGCCTTGAAAATGAATTTTTAAAAAATCTACGCCTTAGGCTATGCCTTGAAAATGAATTTTTAAAAAATCTACGCCTTAAGCATGCCTTGACAAAAATCTACGCCTTAGGCTATGCCTTGAAAATGAATTTTTAAAAAATCTACGCCTTAGGAAATCCTTGAAACATTTTCTTTAAAAAGTATACACCTTAGGAAGTCCTTGAAAATATTCTTTAAAAAATCTACGCCTTAGGAATTTGAAAAAAATCTACGGCTATGCCTTGAAAATGAATTTTTAAAAAATCTACGCCTTAGGCTATGCCTTGAAAATGAATTTTTAAAAAATCTACGCCTTAGGCTATGCCTTTAAAATGAATTTTTAAAAAATCTACGTCTTAGGCTATGCCTTGAAAATGAATTTTTAAAAAATCTACGCCTTAGGCTATGCCTTGAAAATGAATTTTTAATAAATCCACGCCTTAGGCTATGCCTTGAAGATGAATTTTTAATAAATCTACGCCTTAGGCTATGCCTTGAAAATGAATTTTTAATAAATCCACGCCTTAGGCTATGCCTTGAAGATGAATTTTTAATAAATCTACGCCTTAGGCAATGCCCTGAAAATGAATTTTTAAAAAATCTACGCCTTAGGCTATGCCTTGAAAAAAATCTACGCCTTAGGCTATGCCTTGAAAATGAATTTTTAAAAAATCTACGCCTTAGGCTATGCCTTGAAAATGAATTTTTAAAAAATCTACGCCTTAGGCTATGCCTTGAAAAAAATCTACGGCTATGCCTTGAAAATGAATTTTTAAAAAATCTACGCCTTAGGCTATGCCTTGAAAATGAATTTTTAAAAAATCTACGCCTTAGGCTATGCCTTTAAAATGAATTTTTAAAAAATCTACGTCTTGAAAATGAATTTTTAAAAAATCTACGCCTTAGGCTATGCCTTGAAAATGAATTTTTAATAAATCCACGCCTTAGGCTATGCCTTGAAGATGAATTTTTAATAAATCTACGCCTTAGGCTATGCCTTGAAAATGAATTTTTAATAAATCCACGCCTTAGGCTATGCCTTGAAGATGAATTTTTAATAAATCTACGCCTTAGGCAATGCCTTGAAAATGAATTTTTAAAAAATCTACGCCTTAGGCTATGCCTTGAAAATGAATTTTTAAAAAATCTACGCCTTAGGCTATGCCTTGAAAATGAATTTTTAAAAAATCTACGCCTTAGGCTATGCCTTGAAAATGAATTTTTAAAAAATCTACGCCTTAGGCTATGCCTTGAAAAAAATCTACGGCTATGCCTTGAAAATGAATTTTTAAAAAATCTACGCCTTAGGCTATGCCTTGAAAATGAATTTTTAAAAAATCTACGCCTTAGGCTATGCCTTTAAAATGAATTTTTAAAAAATCTACGTCTTAGGCTATGCCTTGAAAATGAATTTTTAATAAATCCACGCCTTAGGCTATGCCTTGAAGATGAATTTTTAATAAATCTACGCCTTAGGCTATGCCTTGAAAATGAATTTCTAATAAATCCACGCCTTAGGCTATGCCTTGAAGATGAATTTTTAATAAATCTACGCCTTAGGCAATGCCTTGAAAATGAATTTTTAAAAAATCTACGCCTTAGGCTATGCCTTGAAAATGAATTTTTAAAAAATCTACGCCTTAGGCTATGCCTTGAAAAAATCTACGCCTTAGGCTATGCCTTGAAAATGAATGCCTTGAAAATGAATTTTTAAAAAATCTACGCCTTAGGCTATGCCTTGAAAATGAATTTTTAAAAAATCTACGTCTTAGGCTATGCCTTGAAAATGCATTTTTAAAAAATCTACGCCTTAGGCTATGCCTTGAAAATGAATTGTTAATAAATCCACGCCTAAACCGTTTTCTCTTCCAGGTATCGATTGGGGTGGGTTACGCCGTGAATGGTTTGAACTTATTTGCAGTGCCTTGTTTGATCCACGTGGTGGCCTGTTCTGTACCTTCCACGATAAACGACAGGCCTTGGTCCATCCAAATCCTCATCGGCCACCCCACTTGAAATTAAAACATTTTGAATTTGCCGGAAAAATTGTGGGCAAATGTTTATACGAAAGTGCCTTGGGTGGTACATATCGGCAATTGGTAAGGGCCAGATTTACCAGATCTTTCCTGGCCCAGTTAATAGGTTTAAGAGTTCACTATAAGGTAAGTTCCGAACCAATTTTTGAAATTTAAAACTGTTATTAACAAAATTTTGTAAATTTTATTTTTAGTACTTCGAACAAGATGACCCGGATTTGTATTTATCAAAAATTAAATATATTTTGGATACAGATTTGGATGCAAGTGACTCGTTGGAATTATATTTCGTTGAGGATATCTATGATGCCAGTGGCCAGCTAAGCAAAACAATTGAGTTGGTACCGAATGGTTCGAAGGTGCGGGTTACAAATGCCACAAAAAATCAATATTTAGATGCGTTGGCCCAGCAAAGGCTATGTAATAGTGTTAAGGACGAAGTGGATAGTTTCCTGAAGGGTCTCAACGGTATTATACCGGATAATTTGTTAAGTATTTTCGATGAAAATGAATTGGAGGTAAGGCTTACACATCGGGCAAGAGAAAGTCTATTTAATTTAAAATCTCTTCCTAGCTTCTTATGTGCGGTACCGGCGAATATTCCATTGCCGATTTCAAGGCCCATCACATAGCGAATGGCAACTCTTCGGAGTTCCGCCGTGTCCTGGCCTGGTTTTGGGCTGGCATTAGCAATTTTAGTCAAACGGAAATGGCCCGTTTGTTGCAATTTACAACAGGCTGTTCCCAACTGCCACCCGGTGGGTTTCAAGAGCTTAATCCTCAATTTCAGATTACAGCTGCACCGACATTTGGTAATTTACCAACAGCTCATACGTGGTGAGTACTTAAAGGGTATAAAATTTAGAGAATGTTTTTGATACCCTAGACTAATGACTGTGGTTTAAAAAATGATTTAAAAAAATCCACGCCTATGACTGTATTCTAAAAAATAATTTAAACCAGTAAGGAAAGTAGTAAAGTCGGACGGGCCGACTATATGATACCCTTCACCACTATGGGTATATTAAACAGGACAATTAACATGAAATTGGATGAACTAAAATATGTGATATTTATCTAAATGTGAATCAACTTAGATCAATCTGTAAGCATGTCATTTGTTTGTTACAATGGGACAAATTTTGGGCCGTTATGTCTATACTTCTAGAAAACGCAACTACGTTATTCTATGATCAATTTTGTACGTTGTGCAAAATTCCATGTCAATCTAACAATCCCATTTGCACTGATTACTTAAAATCGGACGAAAATATATGTGGAGTCTATATCCAAATATGAACCGATTTCAACGAAACTTGTCACAGGTTGGGTTATACTAATTTCAGTACGTTTTGTTCCTATCATCCATATATTGGTTCCTTGGTGCATCAATTACTTAAAATCAATCGAAACTTGGCATAAAGCTCTCTAGGCTCAATTAGGTACGTTATGCCAAATTTCGTGCAAATCGAAAGATATATAGGGACTTTGGTGCATCATTTACCTTAAATCGGACGAAACTATATATGGGAGTTATATCTAAATCTGGACCGATTTTCACGAAACTTGGCAGACATCACTCTAGGCTCAATTAGGTACGTTATGCCAAATTTCGTGCAAATCGAAAGATATATAGGGACTTTGGTGCATCATTTACCTTAAATCGGACGAAACTATATATGGGAGTTATATCTAAATTTGGACCGATTTTCACGAAACTTGGCAGACATCACTCTAGGCTTCATTCTGTACGTTATGCCAAATTTCGTACAAATCGAAAGATATATACGGACTTTGGTGCACCATTTACATAAAATCGGACGAAACTATATATGGGACCTATATCTAAAACTAAACCGATTTTCACGAAACTTAGCAGACATCATTCTAGGCTTAATTCATTACGCTGTACCAAATTTCGTGCATATCGAAAGATATATAGCGACTTTGGTGCACCATTTACATAAAATCGGACGAAACTATATATGGGAGCTACATCTAAATCTGGACCGATTTTCTCGAAACTTGGCAGATATCATTCTAGGGTCAATTCAGTACGTTATGCCAATTTTCGTGCAAATCGAACGATATATAGGGAATTTCGTGCACCATTTACTTTAAATCGGACGAAACTATATATGCGAGCTATATCTAAATCTGGACCGATTTTCTCGAAACTTGGCAGATATCATTCTAGGGTCAATTCAGTACGTTATGCCAAGTTTCGTGCAAATCGAAAGATATATAGGGACTTTGGTGCACCATTTACATAAAATCGGACGAAACTATATATGGGAGCTATATCTAAATCTGGACCGATTTTCACGAAACTTGGCAGACATCATTCTAGACCTAAATGATTAGGCAGCTATATCTAAATCTGAACCGATTTTTCCCAATTTCAATAGGGTTCGTCCATGGGCCGAATAAGTGACATATGCCAAATTGCATCCAAATCGGATCATAAATGCGACCTGTACTTTGTTTACAATTTAACATCTACAGACGGACGGACAGACGGACGGACATGCATAAATCGACTCAGAAAGTGATTCTATGCATATTCTCAAAAGGAACCATGTGTCCATCTCGTTTCCTTTTGCCTGTTACAAACATAGTGATTCTATGCATATTCTCAAAAGGAACCATGTGTCCATCTCGTTTCCTTTTGCCTGTTACAAACATATGAACAAAGACATAATACCCTGTACCACAGTGTGGTGAAGGGTATAAAAAACACGCCTATGGCCTATATCGTAAATGGTGTGGGGTATTTTATAGTCGGTCCCGTCCTACTTTGACACTTTTCCTTACTGTTTTTATTTAATTATCTCTTCTTCTTTTTATTTTTACAGTTTCAATCAACTCTGCTTACCCGACTACGAAAGCTACGAACAATTTGAAAAGGCTTTACTATTGGCCATTAGTGAGGGTACCGAAGGTTTTGGCATGGTCTAAATAAAAATGGAATTTTTGGAATCTTCTCAGAGAGAAAAGGAGAGAGCCACAAAATGGAAAATGTATGCCACATGAAAAGATTAGTAATTTGTATATGAAAAAGTGTGTTCCTTAATAATAAGTTAGTTAAATGTAGTTGTAGTAGAAAAAAAAGACGAGGCATTTGATACGAGGTGGAGTTAATGTAAGGAATTCAATACCGGTTTTTATTTAAGAAAATATTTAAAAGTGGATATAAATTATGTATAAGAAGATGCGGATACCATGGTTTCCAATTGATAGAGAAAGTGTTGAACTCATAATTTTGGAAATTTTCTTCAAAAGTTCTGTGGGTTCTGACTACTAAAAACGGTAGATTTCAACTAATTCCGAATTCCTTACATTTACACACCCTCCCCACTATTTCAAATGTCATATTTTTGAAATACGTATGTTTGTATTGTATATCTTTCTGAATAAGAGAACGTGATTTATTTTTGTTGTTGTACTACTGCGGAATAATGCTCATGAAATCCACAAAATCGTAACATTTCATCAGCAATAATATCAAAAAGTGACGAACAAAAAAACCAAAGAAAAAAATTAAGCAATAAGTAGAAGAAAAAAAATCATTCATAACTAAAATCTTATACTAGTAGTGTTTTGTTGATATCCAAAATAACCTACACCACTAACTTCGATCGGGGATATTGGGCGACCATTATAGCAGACTCTTAAATATCGCCAGCCTGCTAATGTCCGTCCAGGATGGCACCGTAATTATAGCAACTCTCCACCGTATCATCCTTATTTTATTTTATTAATCGTATCACTCTATATGTATACCATAAATTTAAAAACATAATCTTAATGTAATACAGATGTTGTCCTCTAGATGAACTAATGGTTTGTGCCATTACTGACGATCAAAGGGCCGTCACTACACTTCACTACATTTGGTGCGTATCTGCACTATTGCAAAGACATGTTAAACGGGTTCTAACGGCAATCATCATAACTAATTTTATTGATATTTAATGAATCACCATGATAACACTACTAATCATTCATCAGAAGAATACACACTTTTTGAAAATTAATCCGCATTTCCCAATCTATGTTTCTGTAATTTCGGCTTCTAAATGGATAAACATTATATATGCATATCTTCTTGAAGGTTAATTGTTTATTCAAGAAAATTTCCTTCCAAGTCTGTAAATGGATTGTAGCCACACTCCAACTTATCGGACTCTTTGCTTCAAAATAGGTAAATTTTTGAATTTTCCTAGTTCCTACTTTTTTCAATATAGACAATCAGAATAGTTCCCTTAGTTTTTTGTTGGGAATATTCTCCCCAGAAGCTATTTATACAGAAACCCCGTTTATACCCAATTGTATCTTGTAACAAAGTAAAGTTCTTAGCTAACTAATAGATGAAGGTCTTATCATAGAAGACCAGAAAGTCTCCTCATAGAAATCAGAAAACATAATCTTAGGAGATTATTTTCTCGGTTGACTTATTTAGGAACTTCTTACCGAAGAACAGAATGTCTTGTTATAAAACAGTAGAACATCATCTAATAGAAAATCAGATGGCCTTTTCGTAGAAGAGCTGAAGGTGTCCCCTCATTGAATACCTGAAGGTCTTCTTCTCATAGAAGAACTGAAATAATTATCAGAGAAAAACTTAAGGTCTTCTCATAGAAGGTCGGACGGTCTTCTTCCCATAGAAGAGCTGAAGGCCTTCTTATCATGAACGAGTTGACGGTATTCTTCTCATCGAAGAGTTGAAGAGTTCTAATAGTAGAGCTGAAGTTCTTCGTCTCATAAAAGAATTGATGGTCTTCGTCTTATAGAAGAACTGAAGGTCTTTTTCTCATAGGAGAGCAAATGTCTTCTTCTCATAGAAGAGCTGAAGGCCTTCTTTTCATAGAAGAGCTGAAAGTATTCTTCTCATCGAAGAGTTGAAGGTCTTCTTTTCATAGAAGAGCTGAAGGTATCCTTCTCATCAATTTGTTAAAGATCAAAAAGACCTGAAGGACTTATTAGTGAAGCTCAAGGTGTGTTCATCGAATAGCGGAAGGGTTTCTCATAAGTGCTGATTTTTTCTCTAGAAAAGCAAAAGACGTTATTGTTGAAGATTACATGGGTCTCCCAAAGACAAGCTTAACGGTTACGAATTTTCTTGGAGGTCAGAAGAAGAGAAGAAAAAGAAGAAGCAAAAATGCTCTTAAAAAAAGCTAACGAACATTTTCTAGAAGGAGTGAATGTTTTCTAATGGAACAGGAGACCGTCATCTCATGCAATACCAGAAGATCTAAATGTATACTCATAGAATGCCAACAGGTCTTCACATTGAAATAAAAGTGTATTTTTCGTTGAGGTAAGATGATCTTCTCATAGAAGGACACGCGTTCTTTTCGGAGAATATTTGACCTACTAGATATTTATAGACAACACTTAGTGTGGTCTTGCGTCATATGGCATTTCCATTGGAATGTTTGATATTTTTAGCACAAATGTGCAAAGGCTAGTGTCGATTGGTGTAGCTTTTGTATAATTAAAATATCGGATATTGTGAAAACGTTAAGAATATCCTCACAGGTTACGAATTGACTGTGTGGGCCTTCGAAGACGAGCTTGCATATGCTCGTCTGAAAATTGCTCGTAGAGAATGCATTTTGAAGTATATATCTATATTTTATTTAAAAAACGCTACAAAGTCTTTGGTTTATATTAAATCGGCAATTATTTCAGTCAGTCGTACAGGGTAAATGAGAGGACTCATTATAATATATTTGCCGTTATACGTTATACACAAACCATTTGTGTCTTCGTTAACGATCACAGGGTAATTACTGCACTTCACCACTTTTTGGTGTGTGTCTACACTTCGAAAAAAAACTACCTATTAAATTTTCAACCTACTAATCTGCTGCGAAAATTATACCACAAAATCACCACACAAAGAAGCCATTTCAGGTATTTTGATGTAATTAACCGCATAACCATGTGTGACTTCTATAAATAGTGCAAGTATGGTAAATATGAGGACGCTTTAAAAGGTAATATATGAATACTTTCTGATGTTTGCTGTTAAATGTTATACTCATGGTTTGTGTCTTTGATAACGATCACAAGGTCATTGCCATACCTCACCACTTTTGTTGCGGCAATGAATTCAGCGGCAATCATTTGAACTATTTTTATTGATTTTGTGCGGATTAACCACATTTAGCCTACTACTCTGCTACCTTTAAATATCTTAAATTCCAGCCGCATAGGTATTATTCGATTTTAGATATTTTGAAAATTATTTGGATGGATATTCTAAGGATTTCCCAACCGAATAGCCTGTACTTGATATTACGTAGCAAAATTACCTATATCTGTGAATAAACATAGCGCACAAGCTCCGAAATTTTCTGATTTTCAGAGGATTACAAATCTCCTTGAAAGAAATTGTAGGTATATATAAAAACACTATTTCGTTGGGCGCCACTATTGACATTTACAGTAAGAAGACTTCGATTTTGACAATTAGTATGTTAAAAGTCCTTTTTCGAAGTGTTGTGGTGTAGGTTTAGATATTATATAGCCATCCTGTACAGTACTTATGTAGTTTGGTAAAAACAAAAACACAAAGTAATAACTAACGAAAAATTGTAGCAAAAAACATCCCTAAAGCGTATCAGCAGCAAATATTGTGATATCATCTCTAATGTATGTATTTAAATTCTTGAAATTGATATATAAAATATTGTAATTGAAATAAACAGAAAAAAATAGAATTGGAATTCAAATTATAGTATTTAAAATTGAAATTAATATTGCAATAACACTGTGCTACAAAATAAGAAAAAATATTTTTTCAGGGGTTCTAATATACCAATTCTGTTTAGTTGGAGTCCCTGGATCACGAAAATACCTTTGGTTTTTCTGGGTCACTTCGAAAATGAATTTTATAACGGTAAATATAGAGAAGAACGTGGTTTCGTGGATTATCCATTTGAAACTTGAATAACTTATTTACTTTATAACGGATTTATATTATTCTTTTTTTCTTTAGAAGAGTACAATTTCTCCTTTCAAACAAGATATATATTTGGTAAATCGGTTGAGTATTGGCTGAGTTACAGCAGTTGAATTGTGAAAAAATACGCATAAAATGACAAAATTTATTTTTCTTTGAACTGTACGATGAAATTATGATATGAAGCCATATACGTTTTATTATATTACGGGGAAGAAAATTAAATTAGCTTTCGAAAATGATAAAAATCAAAAAAATCGGTTAAAAAATGGATGACTTATACACATTTTTGTATTGATTCTATGCATATTCTCTAAAGGAAATATGGCTCTGTATCGTTTCCTGTTACAAACCGTTATGTTTGTAACAGGCAAAGGAAACGAGATAGACCCATAGTTCCTTTAAAGAATATGCCTAGAATCAATACAAAAATGTGTATAAATCATCCATTTTTGAACCGATTTTTTTGATTTTTATCATTTTCGAAAGCTAATTTAATTTTCTTCCCCGTAATATAATAAAACTTATATGGCTTGATATCATAATTTCATCGTACAGTCCGAAGAAAAATAAATTTTGTCATTTTATGCTTATTTTTTCACAATTCAACCGCTGTAACTCAGCCAATACTCTACCGATTTACCAAATATATATCTTGCTTGAAAGGAAAAATTGTACTCTTCGAAAGAAAAAAAGAATAATATAAATCCGTTATAAAGTAAGTAAGTTATTCAAGTTTCAAATGGAAAATCCATGAAACCACGTTCTTCTCTATATTTACCGTTATAAAATTCATTTTCGAAGTGACCCAGAAAAACCAAAGGTATTTTCGTGATCCAGGGACTCCAACTAAACAGAATTGGTACATTAGAACGCCTGAAAAATTTTCGTGTCGCACAGTGTAATTATTATTTTTTAATTGAATAAAAACGCGTTGAAATAACCCTGGCTTAAGTTTTACATAGATTTCCAAATAAGCTTTGAATAAATACCACAATGCCAAGCAATCCCAAACAATATTCGATTACACGAAAATTTATGTTATAAAAAGCTTATAGCATTAGCAATTTTACAAAGATCTTCAGACACACGCACACATATCGATAAACACATTTCAAATATTATATTTTGGTTTTCGATTTTTATTTACTGGTTTCCAAATCACTCATCTTCAGTTAACATAAAGTAGTTGAAAAAAGAAAAAAAAATATTTACAACAAAATATTTTGAAAACATAAAAGCAATGAATTGTTCGACATTAATTCAAATTGTATTGTTTGTATTTGTAATTAAACGAGTAAATAATGACAAGGTTGAAAATCCCTAGAAAAAAAACCAAACGAAATCTAAACTGAATACGTGAAATAAAAATTGAAAAGAAGAAAACGAGAATATTGTTGATTGGTTATATAGAGACATTTTAAAATAAGAAACAACCGAATAATAAAACGTAAATAAAAAATATTGAAATGAAAAAACCAAACCAAATAAACTAGATGCGAAAAAATAGAATTTGAAAAAACGTGTTTTTAATTTCAACTGGTTTAGAGAGTAAGTATTGGAATTTTATTTTGAATATTCAGGTTTGGATGAAATCGGTTACTGCCTTCGAGAGTTATCGTGCACACCAGACTGTCAGTTCCACAGAAGGACGGACATTCGTTAATCTACCCCAAATTGTCTAAAACGGATTTGGTCCATAGAAACATGACATCGAAAACCAATATTTCGATGATGCGCATAAGTCTAAGAATATAATAAACAATATTTTGTTGAATATTATAACCCTATCATAAGCTTACTTTTTCTTTCACTTTTTTGGAAAAATATTTTTAGGAGCTGAAAACGAAATATTTTTATTAGTATGTATGTTCGAATCATAAAATATGTTTGTAAATGTGGCGCACGCATATATTTGTTTACAACCAGCACCCGTTCTAAGTGGATTAATTACGCTTGTATTGCAGACTACTAGATTATATTATGCTCATAATAAAGAAAATAACGACCTGGGATCGTATATTGCCATACCCTGTGAGACACCCAAAACTCAAGTATGAGAATTCGAACATATTTTTTTCGTTAGATATTCATTAAAGAAAGTAAAACATCATATATTTTCTCTGTTAGGTGATGAAGATATGGTTTGGGTCTTTACTCGGTCGATAATGTGATTTAAACTATCATTTCAACACATTTGGTAAGTTTCTTCACTACTGTAGAATATGATATTTTATTTGCTTTTTTTATGAGTCCCCATATTTACCCTATTCTATTATCCCTTTTATCAATAATTTGTACCTTTTTATACCCTTCACCACACTGTGGTACAGGGTATTATGTCGTTGAGCATATGTTTGTAACATGCAAAAGGAATGTTTGTAACAGGCTCCTTTCCTTTTGACAATATGCATAGAATCACTTTCTGAGTCGATTTACGCATGTCCGTCTGTCCCTCCGTCTCTGTATTTTTGTGAACAAAGTACAGATCGCATTTATGATCCCATTTGGATGAAATTTGACAAAGTTCACTTATTTGGCCCATGGACCCTTTTGAAATTGGAATGAGTGTTAAGATTCGTGAAAATCGGTTCAGATTTAGATATAGCTCCCACATATACATATATATTCCTCCGATTTTATATAAACGGTGCATCAAACTCCTAGTGTTTTTCGATTAACACAAAATTTTGCGTTTTATTGAAATTGCTGCAGGCGTAGCCATAGCTTCCATATGTATTTTGAACTGATTGAAATTAAATTTTTAACAGTGCTATAAATCGTTTTCCACAAAATTGTCCCATGGCACGAAGACGACTCTAACTCTGCCCGAATGAAATTAAATTTATCATAGGTTACAAAAAGCGTGTTCCTTCGAGGGAACATTGAAATGCAATTGTTAGGATACACATGTACAATGTGGTGTATGTGGTGAAGGGTATCATATAGTCGGTCCAGTCCGACTTTACTACTTTCCTTACTGGTTTCGAATAAAAATGCTTTAAACTTTTCAGAAATGGAGATATTTGGATCAAACTTTGAGGAAGTAATCCTGATGTATTTTTACCCTTTGGATGGGTACAAAAGTACCGCCGTTATTGATCTACGTATACTTTTTTGGTTATTAATGTATAGAATATCCTATCCCAATATTCCAAACTATGTTTTTGTAATTCAGCATTTTGATTTCTCAGAAGATAAAAACAAACTTTCTGGAATGTCCATATTTAGGCATATAATTCGTTTTAGGTATTTTGAAACTCCAAACACATTATTTATCCTGAGTTAGGCATTTATTTATATTTAAATAAATAAAATAAAATTGTATATACATTCGCCGCTAGATAATGAACTTATGGCGTGTGCCTTAGCTAGGGATCATAGTATTCAAATTACCATTTCACCACATTCGGTACTTGTCTTCACTACGCTAAATCTGGTGGCAAATAGTGAAAAAAGTGTCCTGAGGGACCTGATGCATTTTTTTTTTCTGTAGAAAACGTGTCCTCAAGGACCTGAGGAATTTTTTTCTATAGAAAAAAGTGTCCTCAGGAACCTGAGGAATTTTTTCTATTGAAAAAAATGTCCTGAGGGACCTGAGGAATTTTTTTCTATTGAAAAAAATGTCCTGAGGGACCTGAGGAATTTTTTTCTATAGAAAAAAGTGTCCTCAGGGACCTGAGGAATTTTTTTCTATAGAAAAAAGTGTCCTCAGGGACCTGAGGAATTTTTTTCTATAGAAAAAAGTGTCCTCAGGGACCTGAGGAATTTTTTTCTATAGAAAAAAGTGTCCTCAGGGACCTGAGGAATTTTTTTCTATAGAAAAAAGTGTCCTCATTGTATATTTATTTTTTATAGTAAATTTTGATCCACAAATATCTCCCAGCCTCCACCCATGTTTAGATTATACAAACATAAGATTTGCGCATTATGCTGATGTTTACATTTTCTCTATCAGAAATTTGCATAAAAAACCATGCAGCAATGTTATTTCGCAAAATAAATATCTAAGTGCTAAAGAAATGAATGATGACCCATAAAAATTAGTTCAGATGCGGCAAATCGTGCAGCAATTGATACAGCCAGTCAATCAGCTAGCCACGGTCATGAGTGAGAGTTATGGTTATGCGTGATTAACAAATTATAATAGTTAACATAAAAGAAGGGTTTACACACGTTGAAAAGTCATTGATGAAATTGTGGTGAAGATGATGCCTTCACAGTAACAATGGGACAATGAAAAGAAGAAAAACAATTTGGACAAAAAGATTGTCGTCAAGTAAGGCACGGGGCATGGCTTTGACGGACTTCACTTGTGCACAGTGCGCACAATGGTGTGTATAAGTTATGGTCTTTAGGGAAGAGAGAGTGTGTGTTTTCATAGTGTCGTGAACTTGTAGTTGGGTATGAATTATATCCAGCTACCGACCGATGTCATCATCGCCATCATATTCGTCTATATAATTTCATAAAAAAAAACCAGATCTTCTTGCCATTAATTTCAAAATGATTCGATTTATGTTTGGCAAAAGGTATTTTCTAGATGTTACATCCATACACACATATCTGACCATACATAGATAACGAAGTTGACAAAAATTAAGTTATCAAAAATTTGGTATGAAAAAGAAAGTGTTTTTGTTGCTTTTTTCACATTGTAATGAAAATGGCCATAATGTTGGGTCGTCGCATTAAAAACTCAAAAAAAAAAAACTGCGGTCATTTGCAACTGCCCGACCATTTCATACGTTTAGCCCCAAAAAAACAATCCGACGCTAAACTAATATGGACATGGTTTATTACCAACAATGACAACGGCGACCTGTTGCTGTTCTCGGTCTTATGAAAGAGTTGTTGTTGCCCGACAAATGTTAATTGTTTGCCTCTATAACCTTTTTTCTCGGTGTTTAAAAACATTTAACTCAAACTAATTTCAACTGGATTAACGACAGTCCCAGCTACTCCATACTACCAACATAAATAAATACGCATGTTACATACACACACACGTATATATGAATATATTGTGAACTGTGGAGGGGCGATTTTTTTGTTTGATTTTCTCCAGACACTACTGCAGCTCTGTTTACTTTATGACACTTTTACTTGACTTGACGTGACAACAACAGAAATAAAAGTGATAGTGCTAACGAATACCACCGATCGACTTTTCTATGAATGACGACGACAGCAGAGCAATGTTTCTCAATTTGATCCCCCCTCCCTTTCCAGTTAGGATTAGATAACAAATTGTTCATACGACTTGATCTTTGATCTTCAATTACATTATCTCCTGTAATATTATACAATATATGTTTGAGTCAGGGGACATATGTCCCATAGATAAGTGACCTTCGACCATGGGAAAGTTCAAATAATATATCAAAAAATACATCTCACAATTTCCCCAACCAATAGTCCCTAAAAATAGTCTTTAAAAAATCCACGCCTTGTAGTAGGCCTCCCTAAAAATAGTCTTTAAAAAATCCACGCCTTGTAGTAGGCCTCCCTAAAAATAGTCTTTAAAAAATCCACGCCTTGTAGTAGGCCTCCCTAAAAATAGTCTTTAAAAAATCCACGCCTTGTAGTAGGCCTCCCTAAAAATAGTCTTTAAAAAATCCACGCCTTGTAGTAGGCCTCCCTAAAAATAGTCTTTAAAAAATCCACGCCTTGTAGTAGGCCTCCCTAAAAATAGTCTTTAAAAAATCCACGCCTTGTAGTAGGCCTCCCTAAAAATAGTCTTTAAAAAATCCACGCCTTGTAGTAGGCCTCCCTAAAAATAGTCTTTAAAAAATCCACGCCTTGTAGTAGGCCTCCCTAAAAATAGTCTTTAAAAAATCCACGCCTTGTAGTAGGCCTCCCTAAAAATAGTCTTTAAAAAATCCACGCCTTGTAGTAGGCCTCCCTAAAAATAGTCTTTAAAAAATCCACGCCTTGTAGTAGGCCTCCCTAAAAATAGTCTTTAAAAAATCCACGCCTTGTAGTAGGCCTCCCTAAAAATAGTCTTTAAAAAATCCACGCCTTGTAGTAGGCCTCCCTAAAAATAGTCTTTAAAAAATCCACGCCTTGTAGTAGGCCTCCCTAAAAATAGTCTTTAAAAAATCCACGCCTTGTAGTAGGCCTCCCTAAAAATAGTCTTTAAAAAATCCACGCCTTGTAGTAGGCCTCCCTAAAAATAGTCTTTAAAAAATCCACGCCTTGTAGTAGGCCTCCCTAAAAATAGTCTTTAAAAAATCCACGCCTTGTAGTAGGCCTCCCTAAAAATAGTCTTTAAAAAATCCACGCCTTGTAGTAGGCCTCCCTAAAAATAGTCTTTAAAAAATCCACGCCTTGTAGTAGGCCTCCCTAAAAATAGTCTTTAAAAAATCCACGCCTTGTAGTAGGCCTCCCTAAAAATAGTCTTTAAAAAATCCACGCCTTGTAGTAGGCCTCCCTAAAAATAGTCTTTAAAAAATCCACGCCTTGTAGTAGGCCTCCCTAAAAATAGTCTTTAAAAAATCCACGCCTTGTAGTAGGCCTCCCTAAAAATAGTCTTTAAAAAATCCACGCCTTGTAGTAGGCCTCCCTAAAAATAGTCTTTAAAAAATCCACGCCTTGTAGTAGGCCTCCCTAAAAATAGTCTTTAAAAAATCCACGCCTTGTAGTAGGCCTCCCTAAAAATAGTCTTTAAAAAATCCACGCCTTGTAGTAGGCCTCCCTAAAAATAGTCTTTAAAAAATCCACGCCTTGTAGTAGGCCTCCCTAAAAATAGTCTTTAAAAAATCCACGCCTTGTAGTAGGCCTCCCTAAAAATAGTCTTTAAAAAATCCACGCCTTGTAGTAGGCCTCCCTAAAAATAGTCTTTAAAAAATCCACGCCTTGTAGTAGGCCTCCCTAAAAATAGTCTTTAAAAAATCCACGCCTTGTATTAGTCCCTAAAAATAGTGTTTAAAAAATCCACGCCTTGTATTAGTCCCTAAAAATTACCCTTAAAAAATCCACGCCTTGTATTAGTCCCTAAAAATTACCCTTAAAAAATCCACGCCTTGTATTAGTCCCTAAAAATTACCCTTAAAAAATCCACGCCTTGTATTAGTCCCTAAAAATTACCCTTAAAAAATCCACGCCTTGTATTAGTCCCTAAAAATTACCCTTAAAAAATCCACGCCTTGTATTAGTCCCTAAAAATTACCCTTAAAAAATCCACGCCTTGTATTAGTCCCTAAAAATTACCCTTAAAAAATCCACGCCTTGTATTAGTCCCTAAAAATTACCCTTAAAAAATCCACGCCTTGTATTAGTCCCTAAAAATTACCCTTAAAAAATCCACGCCTTGTATTAGTCCCTAAAAATTACCCTTAAAAAATCCACGCCTTGTATTAGTCCCTAAAAATTACCCTTAAAAAATCCACGCCTTGTATTAGTCCCTAAAAATAGTCTTTAAAAAATCCACGCCTTGTATTAGTCCCTAAAAATAGTCTTTAAAAAATCCACGCCTTGTATTAGTCCCTAAAAATAGTCTTTAAAAAATCCACGCCTTGTATTAGTCCCTAAAAATCGTACAATTTTTCCATTATTTTTTAACTTTCTTTGCACCGAGGAAAATAGAAGACAGAAGAAGAAGAAATAATTGTTTGCCAACTTCCAAACCAACATCAACCGAGGAGATAGGGTTGAGTAGCGATAGACGTTGTCGTGAGTGACATCAAGACATTTTATGAGGTGATAAATTTTTTTAGAGTTATCAACTAACCAAAAAATTCGTTAAATGCGATGTGATGCTATGCAATCCGCTGATGATGGCGGAGATGATGACATTATTATTATCTTCTGTAAATTAATAAAAAAATAGGCCTCACACCGCCGATTAGGAAATCCACGAGAAGGCACTCAGTTTCTCCTCGGATGGCGTTAATAAATGTTAAATGCTTTGGTAAACCTATTTCCGCACGAAGCTAACAGAAATAAAAACAGCAAAGTGTGGCAATAATTTTATAATCACAACCATAATGGAAATGAAAATAAAAATCATAAATTGTGAATTATGAATTCATTACCGAATGACTTACTTATGTAATGTACATGTTCACAACTCGCTCAGCTCATCTTTTTGGCGAACAAAAAAAAAATAAAGTCTGAATTATGATCTGCTATAAACAGTGATATGAGCATAAAATCATAACAGAGTAATTCTCTCACTCCCCTCTCTTTGAATTATAAATATCATGGAAGAAAAGTGAAATTCTTTTTTAATTGAACGATAAATGCAAATGTCAATAATATGCTCTAGAATAAACACACGCATATTTACATACATACACATGTATTTTCATTGAATTGAGGTAGGGTACATTGTCCAATTATACATACAATATTTGATAGTTTATTTAATGAAGCGCCGGTGTGGAATATTTATATTGGATATGACGTAAACAATTTAAGAAGAATTAGTTTACATTTTAATTAACCGTTTTTATTATATCAGGTCAAAGCGTGGATTAAACAAAATCAGGGACCAATAAAAGGCATCGATTTTATTGGTCCCGTGAAATTTTGGCAACATTTTATTTTCAGTAGATATTTAACCAACTATTTTGTTATGGACCTAAAATATATTTTTAAGACACCAATAGAAGTTTTTTGTTTTTGTGTGTTTTTTTTTCAGGGACCAACACAAGGAGCGTTTTTGTAAAATAACCCAAAAATGTTTAAAAAAATCTAAGCTTTAGGCAAATGTTTTTTTTTTAAGTTTAGGTCCTTAGAAAATTATTTTCTAACCAGTAAGGAAAGTAGTAAAGTCGGGCTGGGCCGACTATATGATACCCTTCACCACTTTGAGTATATTCTACATATGGGTATTCTCAATTATTTTTTTAATTCCATTAAAAGTTTTTTGTTTTTGTGTGTTTTTTTTTCAGGGACCAACACAAGGAGCGTTTTTGTTAAATAACCCAAAAATGTTAAAAAAAATCTAAGCTTTAGGCAAATGTTTTTTTTTAATTTTAGGTCCTTAGAAAATTATTTTCTAACCAGTAAGGAAAGTAGTAAAGTCGGGCTGGGCCGACTATATGATACCCTTCACCACGTTGAGTATATTCTACATATGGGTATTCTCAATTATTTTTTTAATTCCATTAAAAATAATTGATTTGGTTCGATATTTATCAATAAATGAACCGACTAACATCAATCCATATACATGCTTTTCTGCAACCTATGCTAAATTTCAATGGGACATATTTCGATTTATAGCACACTTGATACACACTATTCGATAATACACCCGTTCGAAATATATATGGAAGTTATGTATACATCTGCACCCATTACAAAAAAGCGCAATCATTCTAGTCTCAATTGAGTTCGTTGAGCAACATTTTGTATCAATCGGAGGAGTTTGGTGCACCATTTACCAAAAATCGGACGAAAATATATATGTTACAGATATATATAAATCTGCATTTTCAGGAAATTAACACACATCATTCTAGACTTAAGGCAGTACGCTATGCTAAATTTCGTACAAATTGAACGGTATATAGGGACTTTGGTACACCATATATATTAAATTTTAGGAAAATATAAAATAAATCTGAACCGATTTCCACAAATCTTAACACAGATCATTCTATACTGAATTTAGTACGCTATGCCAAATTTCGTGCAAATCGAACGGTATATAGGGACTTCCGCACACCATTTACCTTAAATCGGAGCAAATTATATATGGGAGCTATATCTAAATCTTAACCGATTTTCACGAAACTTAACACACATCTTTCTAGACTTAATTGAAATTTGTTGCAAATCAAAAGAAATATAGAGGCTTTGGTACACCATTTACACAATATCGGGCGAATATATATATATATATATATATATGAACTATATCCAAATCCGAACCGATTTCCAAGAAACTTGGCAGACATGACTCCTGACCCATTTCAGTACGCTGTGCCAAATTTCGTGCAAATCGAAAGATATATAGAGACTTTTTTGCACCATTTGCATTAAATCGGACGAAAATATATATGGGAGCTATATCTAAATCTGAACAGATTTTGGTGCACCATTTACATGAAATCGGATAAAACAATATATAGGAGCTATATCTAAATCTGGACCGATTTCCACGAAACTTGGCAGACATCATTCTAGGCTCAATTCAGTACGTTATGCCAAATTTCGTGCAAATCGAAATATATATAGGGACGTTGGTGCACCATTTACATTAAATCGGACGAAAAAACATATGAGAGCTATATCTAAATCTGAACCGAAACTTTGCACACATCATTCTAGACTTAATTCAGTACGCTATGCCAAATTTCGTGCAAATGGAACCATATGTCAATCTCGTTTCCTTTTGCCTGTTACAAACATATGCACAAAGACATAATACCCTGATGTTGTTGTTGTAGCAGCCCTATTGCGTTTATACAATGAGCAGAGGTGACAGTCGTTGGCCGAGTAAGACTCAGGTTGTTTCGGATCGTAGACCCCCCTGTCGTGGAAACGTGGAAACAGGGTACATAATACTATGTACCACAGTGTGGTGAAGTCCTTAGAAAAATATTTTTTTAATCCAGAAAAATTTTGTTAATTCATGCCTATCCAAGCCTAGAAAAATATTTTTAAAAATCTACGCTTATCCAAGACCCCAGAAAACCATTTTTTATTCATGCCTGTCCAAAAACTCACGGTTCATGTAGGTCCTTATAAAAATATATTTTTTTAAATCCCGAAAACTTTTTTAATCCATGCTTATCCAAGATCCTAGAAAAATATTTTTTTTAATCTATGCTTATCCAAGACCCCAGAAAACTATATTTTTAATTCACACCTATCCAAGACCCCAGTAAACTATTTTTTTTAAATCCTCGCTTTAAATAGGTCCTTAGAAAAATATTTTTTTTTAAATCCCCGCCTATCGAAGACCATAGAATAAATGTTTTTTTTTTTAATTCACGCCTATCGAAAACCTTCTATCTTAAACCTCAAATATAGACGTAAAAAATGCCTAGAGAAATGTTTTTTTTAATTCACACCATAGCCTGTAGCTTGAAAAAATATTCTTAAAAAGAGAGTTTTTTAAAAGAGATTTAAAAAAAATATTTTTTCATACACCAATACAAGGACTTGATTTTTAAAAAGTATTTTTTAATAAAATATTAAATGCATAATAACAATATATATTTTTTGGTAATCTACACTTACGGGTTCCTCGATTTTGTTAGGATTACTTTTTTCAGTATTTATTTAAAATATGTTGCAATTTAACACATAAAATCGCCTCAATATTTAGCAACACCATCCTAATAACACCAATCCATATTGTACAAATTATGCAATAATAAAAAAATGCACATTCACGTGTATTAAACAATTTATGTTACAAAATTTAAAATCATTAAAAAAATCTCAAAAATTAACCAAATATTTATTTTAGAAGAATTACATTGGAAAAATAACAAACCAGAAGTCATCACTCCCCCTACACCAAACAACACGAAACAAAAGTGAAGTGAAGCAGCTAACAAGCGTGACGTCGATTACGCACAACGGTCATCCAGTCATTCAGCTTGATTGGCTGGATCAACAAACAGCTAAGTTGGACGCATCAAATGAGTTTCCGACCTACGAAAACTCCAAAGAAAGCCAACCTTCAAGTGACTGCTCTATACTCTGAATCGACGCAAAGGAACAACAACAAACAACCTCAAATTTGTATGTCATTAAAAAATGAAATGGAAATTGTTTTTTCGTCAGTGTTTTCATTAACTGGTAATTGTTGTTGTTCTTAAGGTCTGCGCACAAGAAGCAGAAGAAGAAGAAATTATAACGCGCTTTAATAACTTTTTAGCACTTTGCTCAAATAAAAGAAGAAGAAAAACCAAAAATGTTGAAAACATGATTTTGGTTTGTGGCTCAAATGAAATGATTTACATACAAACATACCGGCAGACAGACAGACACACATTTAACACACTCCACATTCGGTTATGGATGGGCACTAAATTTAATACCGGCTAGCTAACTAGCTACCGGCAGCGACGATGGTCTATCTGGACTAGGTTGGCTGGCTTGTCTTCATGTCTTCGACGTATGTATGAATGTGTGTGGCTGGCTAACTGACCGATGGTGTCCATGTGTAACACTTTTTCTCACTGTGAAATGTTGTTTATTTTTTTAATATCGAAATGAAATTTTTCGTTTAACAATCGCTTCATTTGAAATGTTCCAGTCATTTGTGGCGCTGAGCGCAAGCGCACTGCAACGGAAGTAAAACGAAAAAAAATTTATCGCCAGGAATAAAAGAAAACGAAACGAACGGTCGAAGCGAAGCGAGCTATCTTCGGTGTTGTCGTCGTCGGTCAAGCGAGGAGGATAACGAATTTTTTTTTGCGTGAATTCCAAAACGAACGAAACCTCCAAAATGAAAAGTTATAATTACGGATTATTTGCATTGCTGTTATTTGGTTTTGTGTCGTTTTCCGAAGGTACGAATAGAAAAAAAAACGAATTGTGATTTTAATTTTACAAAAGAATATTTTGTAATAGAAAAATGTGTATATACAAACAAATATGTATATTTAAAATATTAAATGTACAATGTGAGAATATAAAACAATATTATTATTGAAAAGAAAAAAAAATCCAAGGATCTTTATGGATTAAAAATAAATATTTAAATGAATAAAATGACATGTGTATGAATTTGTGTTGCAATAAAATATGTACAAAATTGTGATGGATTTAATTTGAAATGAAACATAAAAATTGTTGTATTTAAATAACAAAACAATATTTAAAAAGATTATCAAAATTAAAAATATTAAACAAAACTTATATTTATACCAAAATAAAAAAAAAATTACCGATTGTTAATCGAAATCAATAATGGCGGTTTGTATAGTCAAATACGAATGGACAACTATAATTGGAATATAAATTAATTTTTTTTATTTCGATATATATTTGCATAAAAAACAATTACTTATACACCACAAATATCAAAACACGGAAATAAGTTCGGCGTACTAGAATCTGCTGAAATTATACACTATTAATTACATTCCAGTATGGAATGTAGTAAAGTCGGACTGGGCCGACTGTATGATACCCTTCACCACTTTTGGTATAATCTACATGATCTCCTAACAGACGTCGCTTTTTCGAAAGAAATTTGACATGAAATTTAACGAACTTGAATATGTGACCAATATGCTTTTCTAGAACCTATGCTAAATTTCATTTCATTTGGCCAAGTTTAGAGTTGTTTGCGTAAAATGGGACAAATTTGTGTAAATGGATTCAGAGCAAACTTGATACACGATATTCGGTAGGCCGCACTCTTCAAAATTTAATAACAATCAGACACACGTTTGAAATATATATGAAAGCTGTGTCTGCATCTGCCGTATATCAATTCGATACGTTGTGCAAAATTTCGTGCCATTTACCTAAAATCCAACGAAAATATAAATGACTAATTCGGTACGCTATGCCAAATTTCGTGCAAATCGAAGGATATATAGTGGCTTTGGTGCATCATTTCTATTAAATCGGACGAAAATATATATGTATATATATATCTAAATCTAAACCTATTTTACGAAACTTAGCACACAGCATTCTAAACTTAATTCAGTACGCCAAATTTCGTGCAATTCGAAAGATATAAAGGGACTTTGGTGCACCATTTTCATAAAATCGGATGAAAATATTATGGGAGCTATATCTAAATCTGCAGCGACTTTTCCCAATTTTAATAGGGTTCGTCTTTGGGCCAAATCGATGAGCTGTGTCATGCATAAATCGACTCAGAAAGTAATTCTATGCACATTTCCTTTTGGCAGTTACAAAACCACTTTGGATACATACAAAAGATGCTCATACGTACAATATCCTTCAGATAGAATAGGCATGACACTGTTGGAGGACCATTGAAATGGAATCGGTAGAAATTAACAACGTCAAGATATTTGATAGATATTTGAACTAAATTAAGGGGACCCCCCATTCACGGGGTCAAACAATTTTTAGATTTAATTCGAATCTACACTAATTCAAGACAGCATCAAATGACGGCTAAAGGGCTTCTCAAACTTTAAACGCGTTTTTCTCTTTTGCTAATAACCCAATCGATTCCAAATTTTTACACATTTCTCTGTGAGTGTACAGCTATCGTATGAACTAGGATAAAGTCAATCGGTGAAGATCTTCCTTATTTTTTAATTTGGTTTTTTGTCAAAAATCGGCGATTTTCCAAAAATATTTTTTCAAAGGTCCGCCATTTTGTTAATTTTAGAGCAAATTCATACGAGAGCCAGACATGTACTCTTTCTAACACCGTTGGAATTTTCGGATTCCGATGTTCCAGTGAGGAGTTATCATGCACGCCCTAAAAAATAAGGACTTCTCTTTAATTACAAAAAACAACAAACAAAACAATTACACATTTTTTTTTGTAAATTATGTTTCTTTTCTTACAAACATTAACAAGCATTGGCATTGATTTACCAGCCCATTGAAAAATTAAAATCGAGAATGGGGGGGTTCCCTTAAATCAAAAAACAAAATTAATTTTTTTATAAACCCAGTATGGGAGGAGTCACCTTAAATGTTAAGCGTTAGGATGGTATCGAGATACAGAACTAAAATGTTCGGTTCGAAAATGTTTTATATGGGATCATATTCAGACATCATAAAACTGTATACACACGTTCACTTATTGGTATATATTCGTCTGTTTCGGAACCTTCAAGATGTATAGTTTTTTACTACGATAAGATTTTTACCACACTATACATTGTGGTACATAGTATTATGTATTTGTGCATATGTTTGTAACAGGCAAAAATATTCGTGATAGACCCATGGTTCCTTTTGAGAATATGCATAGAATCACTTTCTGAGTCGATTTATGCGTGTCCGTCCGCCTGTCCGTCCGTCCATGTATTTTTGTTAACAAAGTACAAGTCGCACTTATTATCCGATTTGGATGAAATTTAGCACAGGTCACTTAATTGGCCCAAGGACGAACCCTATTGAAATTGTGAAAAATCGGTTCAAATTTAGATATAGCTCCCATATATATTTTCGTCCGATTTAAGGTAAATGGTGTACCAAAGTCCTCATATATCTTTCGATTTGCACGAAATTTTGCATAGCGTATTGTATTAGGCCTAGAATGATGTGTGTTAAGTTTCCTGAAAATCGGTTCAGATTTAAGTATAGCTCCCATATATAGTTTCGTCCGATTTAAGATAAATGGTGTACCAAAGCCCCTATATATATATTTTGATTTGCCCGAAATTTGGCATAGCGTAATGAATTAGGTCTAGAATGATGTGTGTTAAGTTTCCTGAAAATCGGTTTAGATTTTGATATAGCTCCCATATATATCTTCATCCGATTTAATGTAAATGTTGTACCAAAGTCCCTATACATATTTCAATTTGCACAAAATTTAACATAGTGTACTGAAGTAAGTCTGTTCAGATTTAGATATAGCTCCCATATATATTTTCGTTTGATTTTATGTAAATGGTGTAGCAAAGTCCCTATATATCTTTCGATTTTTACGAAATAGCATACCAAATTAAGTCTAGAATGGTGTTTTCTAAGTTTTTTAAAAATCGGTTCAGATTTAGATATTGCTCCCATATATATTTTTTTGTATGATTCATCGTAAATAGTGTACCAAAGCTCCCATATTTCTTTCGAGTTGCACCAAAATATCGCATATTTAAGTTCGTTCAATTTCATGTCAATGTTCCTTCGAAAAGACGATATCTATTAGGATACATATGTAGAATATACCCAAAGTGGTGAAGGGTATCATATAGTCGGTCCAGTCCGACTTTACTACTTTCCTTACTGGTTTCTTTATGATATCGACAAAAATAGTACAAATATTAATATATTGTTGCATAAGGGAAACAGACCGACCATATATTATGTGGATCGAGAGACTTCTTTACAAATAAATGACAATACAATATGGTGTAAACTTTAGGAAATTTACCATCAACATTTACTGGAAACATCGTTTACATAGGTTCATTTATGTTTAATGTTCCCTACCCAAAAATCTCACCCATTTTTATTTCATCGGAGTTTTTAGCCATGTGGGGTTAGAGCTTTTACGTCAGGTAATTGTCCGTGTGACTGTAGTGGAGGATATGTAATGTTTGCCCTGGCCGAACCTAAGGTTCTTTTATCCACTTGTTGTAGTTATCATTATTGTTAACCACATACTATAAGCGATTTGACGACGATTCCAATAAACCACGGATTTTTTAATGTTCATTTCAATACATTCTCTAGTTATATTTTATATAATATTTAGTAATTTCTCATCTTAATCTCAAAATACGAGTATTAAATATAGTCCCCGCTGCTTCAAAATACTTCATATATGTTTTAAATAATAAAAAGGAGGGTTTACAAACAACAAACGAGAGACCACGACGTCCAAAGCTATTAAAGCCAAAAGCCGACAAAAAAATTATCTAACAAATATCGCGAAAAGAAGATTTGGTTCGATGGTACCTTTTTGTCTTCTGTATACATTGTTTTCAAAAATTTCATGTGAGGGCATGAAAACACTACGGAAAGAATAGCCCAAATCTTGTTATCTCTCCAAAAAATTTGAAACATTAATAAATTTCAAAAAGTAAACAAATATTTGTCGTTTTTCAAAATGCTTAATGCTTGTTAACAAATTTTCACCGATGCGGCTACCTTGTATATCTACCTTGATTTTAACGAAAGAATTTAATATTTTCTCGCCTTAAATCCGCCAAAAATTTTTTAAAGTCTCTCACTTAAGAGCAGACCGTTTATGTGTATAATAATCCCAAAAAAATCATATGAAATTCGAATCATACGTTTTTGAGCTATATTGGGCGATTTCGCCGATGTTTGACATGAAAAAGACTGCGCCACGTCTCACACATCCCATCAATTAAGGAATTTAACGAGTAAAGTAATATCACACGAGTCATTTCCTAGTTAGCCGTCTAAATCCTCGAACGAGTCATCAAAATTTAAACTCAACGGATGGACTATCTTAAGCGTAGATATTTGCATTTTCTTCAACCGCACAATCTTCCTCAACTACCAAAAATTCATTAGCCTCTCTGGTATATTTAAAATATAAATGCCGAAACAAGTTCTTTCAAGCCTTCAAATTTTTCTTATTTAAAAAAATGTGGGAACCTCGAAATGGTTCACGCTATAATTATAACAAATTATTGGAGATTTGTGTCCTGTTTCTTACAATATCCCTTACATCTTCATCAACCGCACAATCTTCCTCAACTACCAAAAATTCATTAGCCTCTCTGGCAGCAACAACAAAAAAGGTGGCGCCCAACTAGAAAATATTGGAGATAATTTCATTAGCGTTGTTGCTTGGTAATTAATTGGTGGTGACACTTTAAGCGGCCAATGTGAAGGTAATTACGTGTGTTGGCGTGGTACGGTATCCCAACAGCACCGAATGTACCCATTTAAGTCGGAAAAGTCCTATCCTATTCTTGTCCATCCTTTAATGCAGAGATCCGCATATGTGAGAACGATCTACATACGACAAAAAATAATGAAAATTTCTAGTTGAAATTATTTACGTATTCTTCCCGAAATTCCCAAAAAAAAAATAAATTCTAACCCACCTTATTATCTTATCTTCTGCAGGCAAACCATGTCCGGGGAAAACACGACCACATAAGACCCGCTGCGACGCCTATTACAAATGTACCGAAATAACGGAAGAAAAACATGTCTGGGTGCCGGCGAAATGCGAAGAAGGTTTGATCTATGAACACGCATTGGGTGTGTGTGTTCTGCCAGCCGATGATTGGGAATGTGGTATGAATGCTACAAATGAAGTGAACCCCAAAACCCCACCACGCACGAAACAAAGCACACCGAATCGAAATAGAGATGCGGATTTTTATGTTGTCACCAATGCTCAAGAAGAATTCGAAGGCGAACATAAAAATGATAAATACGATGATGGCAAAGTGGAAATTATCATAGGTTCGGGAGTGAGCAGTGAGGAGGAGCTAGATGGTCGAGATGAACTCTATGATGGTAGTGGAAATGGTGCTAATGGTGAACTTGTCGAATTGGATGATTTGATACATGTGGAAAATCGTGAGGGAAATGATGAGGTGGTTATGATTAAGGAAAAAGAGCCAGAGGGTGGAGAGGAAGGAAATAAGCAGGAAGTGATTATGGATATGGAGAAAAAAGAGGAACTTAGTGAGGTCTTGCAGACCATAAAAACCAAGGCAGAAATAGGCCAGCCCTCAAGTAATATTGATCCCAATTTGACGGCCCATTTGCAGAGATTGTCACAATTGGTGGAAGGCCTGAAGCAGACCTATCAAAATGGTGAAACCCCTACGAAAGATTTAAGGCCGGATCAATTGAATGCCTTTTTGGCCCATTTCAATATTAAAAATAAAATGGACACGGTGGAGGGAAATGGTGAGGGGAAAGATGAAATAGTCCCGGTAATTGTGGGGGCGACAAACAAGACCTCAAGTGGCAAAAAGGAAGGAACAAAGAAATTAAATCCCGAAACCAAGGTGGTGCTAAGCAATATTATACCGAAACGCTATTCAAATCTGCAACATTCCGCAGGTGAGGGAGGTTATTCCAATTCGCAAATTGTCGTAAATCGCCCTGAGGGAGCGGTATTGTTTGCCTTGCCACCTTCCTCGTCTTCCTCCTCCTCTTCACAGGGAGAACATCATTTTATTGAGCGGCCTGAATATTTCTCAGATAATTCTCCAAAGATTTCCGAGGACACCTTGAAGACCGTCTTGGAACTGTCGAAGCAAATGATTGCCTCCCAAAATATACCCAGTGTTATACGCAATCCTGCCTATTATCCTCCACCCATTATGCAACCTATTGTACTGACCCAAAGTCCATTTTCAGATTATTATGGAGCCAGGCCGCCGCCATTACACCATGAGGACAATTCCGAAGATGGTGGTGGTGGATATTCAAGTGTTTTTAGTACCGATCATCATTATCAATCGTACAAGGGTCACAAGAAGCCCGGTAAGAAGCCGCACGACAGCTCACCCACAACAATCATTCACAATAATGTCATACCGCTGCACTTAACTTCGTCGGGAGGGGGATCCTCAGTGGATAAATTGGATAGCTACGGGCAAAGTTTAAATTTATATCCACCAATTGATTCGCAAGAGGAAAGACCCGATCATCTAGTGGATGGTTATTCGGGTAATAGTGGAAAACCGGTATATGAAAACAACAAATATACGATACGCACCACCCGAAGACCTTCGGGTACAACTACTACAGCTACGCCCTCGAATTATGGCCATACCTTAAGGCCTAATGATTTCCATCCCACTTCGCATAACTTTAATAAATATTTTACACCCAGCGAACATTTGAATAATCACAATGTGAATAATATTTTCCAGACTACAGATAACTATGGAAATTTACTGCCACAGGGGGGACGCCCATCGTCTCAGCAATCACACTCTCAATCTGGACCATCGGGCTCCTCGTCTTCCTATACGGATGAAGATAATGGTAATAATTATGGCGCCCAATATCCCAGTGGCAATTCAAATCAGGATTATGGACAACAGATGTTTACCGAGGATCATGTCCAGCAACATCAACCCCAATATCCGAATACCGTCGATGAGGATGATGCCGATATGATAACCTATAGTTTTGGTAACCCAAAGCCCTCGCATACCGATGCTAATCTGCAAATGCAACAATATCCGGCCTCACAATCGGTATTCAGCACAAACAACAACAATCATTATATGCCAAGGCCCTCGGGATCCTCATCTTCAAATAATATGATGTTCAATCCCTCGGGAAATTCCTATAACCCATCAGCACAATCATCGGCGAACTCCTACAACCCTTTGACATCCCTATCCCTAACATCATCCTCATCAGCCGCACAAACTTCCTCAAATGTCTACAATCCATTATCTTCCCTTGCCAACAAATTTCCAATATCCTCTTCCAACTCCCACAAAGGTGGCGCCCAACTAGTCAATATTGGTGGCAATTTCATTAGTGTTGATGCTTTCCAAAATTCCATATTACCCCTGATGGGTGGTAATGCCCAAGCGGCCAATGTGGAGGTCATTACCTGTGCCGCTGGGGTACGGCAACCCAATAGCACCGATTGTACCCGCTACTATGTGTGCAGCAAAAAAGATGGCAAGGTTTTATCCTATTCCTGTCCCCCCTACACAGCTTTTAATGCCGAGACCCGCATTTGTGATGCCCGCACTTATGCCATGTGCAATCCCGAAAACGATCTACAACCCAACTATTCGGTAAACGAAAATAAACGCCTGCAAATGGAGGCCCTAAAAGCCATGCAAGAGGCTAAACGTAAACAGGCCATGCAACAACAACAAATGCAACAGCAGCAACAACAATTGGCCAGCATCCTACAACAATACACGATGCAGCAGAATTCTCCCTCGGCCATGACCATGGGAAATAATAATAACCAAATGCTAAATACCGGTTACTCACCACCCACGGGAACCAGTGATGAACAAAATATGTTACAATCATTTATGCAACAACAGCAGCAGCAACAACAACAAAACTCGTTATCCCTAATGCCCAGCACCACGGCCCGGCCACAACAACTAACTCCAACAAAAACCAAAAAACGCAAATACTATTGCAAGGAAGGTGATAAAATACCCGATCAAACCTCAATTAGCAGTTACTTCGTTTGCTATAAAAATGCCCAAGGCCAAATGAAGGGCCACAAAATGACCTGTTCGAAGGGATTGCTGTTTTGTCCCAAAACCACCATGTGTACCTTGCCATCGAAATGTTCATAAGCTATGCAATTCTATACTCTTGCTATTCTCCTGCCTGCCCCCATAATGCGTCCAATTGATTTTATTTTTACTTGGCCGTTACTTTAGTAGTATTATAATTTTAGTTATTAAGTAAGCCAATTTATTATTTATTTATTAAATTATTTATTTATTTTATAATTTAAGTTAATTTTTATTTATTCGAAATAAAATACGACGACAAAGAAAATAATACGAATGTAAATGAAAAATTGATTTTGAATTTTATTGACTAGCCAATGTCCAAGACGCAGATCGGCCCATAGATCTTCCGGATAATTTTTCTCTCAAAAACTCCAACTTGCGTAACTACCCATGCTTCAGATCCATATAACAGCACGGGTAGTATTAGCTTCTTTTAGAGTGTGAGTTGGTTCTGGCAAGAGGTGGCCTTGCATTTGAGTTGCTTACTTAGACTATAGTAGAATCTGTTGGCCAACACTATCGTTCTTCGAATTTCAAAATTGGATCATTTGCTTTATATAGGGCGGTACCGAGATATATAAAATCGTTCACTATCTGGAAGCTGTGGGTTTCAAGTTCCACAGTTGGTCCGAGTCTACTGGACATCTTGCGCGTTGATACCATCAGCTCGGTCTTCTTGCCATTTACTGCCAGTCCCACTTTGGAAGACTAATTCTCAATTCGTTCAAAGGTGGCTGTTACCGTTCGCAATGTTCGACCCATTATGTCGATGCCGTCTGCGTAGGCGAGTAACATATGCTGTTTGGTGTACAGAGAGCCATTTCTGTTCATATTTGCATCTCGTATGACATTTTCCAGCAGAATGGAAAACAAGTCACACAACAAACTCTCACCTTGTCTGAATACTCGTTCGGTATTGAAGGGCTTCGAGAGGTCCTTTCCGACATAAACTGCTGACCATGTTCCACCCAAAGTTATTTTGCATAGCCATATTAATTTGGCAGGAATACCGAAAGCAGACATGGCTTTAAATACCTCTAAACGGATAGGGCTGTCGAACGTGGCTTTATAGTCGACGAATAGGTGGATGGTGTCGATGTGTTTGTGTTGGTCTTTTCCAGGATTTGGAAAAGCTATAAATAAGCCAGTCTTTAACTATACTGCTCCGGTTTATACTTCGTTTACCAGCGATCTTCAAAGGATAATGCTACGAACAGCACAACTAATGTCATTCGAACCGCCACCGGATTTGTTCAGATGACGAGTACGAATCATCTACATGAAGAAGCAAGGATACAAGGATACTAACATAACGTATTGCTCACCAGACTGTTCCTGCATATAGTGGTTCAGAATCCATATTCTCAACACATTTGAAAGGACATCAGGGGATATAGCAACGACTAACTGGAAGTCATTCCATCCGACATCGAACGATAGTCACTGTCAATATCTCTTATAACTCAGACAGTTCAGGCAGCTGTCAACGATCATGAGCCAAATAGTGTCATTTGTTGTCAAGCACCAACAAACGAACGAAGCTGAGATGAACTAGAACGATTCTAGCGTAACTTCGGTTAGTCATCTTAAACTCACCATCGATCTATGGCTGATACCAGTAGATGTGGCATCCCAATTATAATATAGTAGTTCAGGAAGTACATCAGACGATATATCAACGATATGCTGGAAGTCTGATATCTAGCCAGTCGATTTCAGACATCGCTGAGAATTGTTCAACAGTCGCCAAAGCTGAGATGCCCCTGACCAGAAGAACAGCAGCTTTGCAGCTTTGTTCAGGATGCTCAGTCATCCAACACTCATATCAAGCGAGAAGTGACGAGATCGAAGGCATTCCTCCGAATACATGAAGGGCCCGTACTATATATATTTATGTCCAGTTCAACTCGGGGGGTTGCGTCTCATCGATCTGTGTATGAGACCAGTACAAGAGGCGACGTCCAGGGAGACAAGCTAGATTACAGGTCACCAAGGGAGACCAGCTGATTATCGATACCTCTCAAGTTTGCTGTCAAAATGCATTATTGTGAATTGACTTCCATTATGAAAACGTAAACAAAGTCGAAATTTTTGACATTAGACTTGAGAAAAAACAGCTGTTTTCCGATTTCGATTGCTATCTTGGTGACCTTATTAATAGATCTTGGTATATTCTTTCTATTTTTCTTTTTCGATTAATCGTTTATCGATTTATTTCTCCTCAAATCCATTTTCGATCTTTAGAACCCTCTAACTCTCGATGATTTTGTTTTGCTAACCACTTTTATTTACTTCTTATCTTCCATCCATTATTCGTATAAAAATACATAAGTCGACCTACTTCTCCCTAACTCTGTGTTTGCATTATTTTCTTATTGGAAAATTTGTTGTTTGGAGGAAAAATGTCCCAAATTGCCGAGACGAATCTTACTGACCAGTTGGACAATGAGGAAGTCCGTGAGATACTCAAAAACACTACCGATCTCCGGCAGTATTCACGACAAATCGAAAAAGAATTCAAAGAGGTGGAGAACAAGAGTATCGAAGACTACATCAAGGAATCGCAAAACATTGCTGCCCTTCACAACCAGATTGGAGAATGTGACGATGTCCTCGAACGTATGGAGAATATGTTGATGAATTTCCAAAGTGTCCTCAGCAATATAAGTACGGAAATAACACAGCTGCAAAAGAAGAGTGTCGCCATGTCGGTACAATTGACAAATCGTCAATCGGTTAAGGCCCAGCTGTCACAATTCATTGAAGACATGGCGGTGTCGGAGGAAATGATAATGTCCATTATGGAGACGCCAGTGACGGAAAAGGAATTCGAAAAACAATTGAACATTTTAAATCATAAGCTATCGCTGGTCAAAGAGTTGAGTTTTAAAGAATCCAAAGCCACTGCAGATGTGGCAGATGTTTTGCATAAATTGCGGCTGAAGGCTATGTCGAAAATTCGTCAATATATGCTGGAGCAAATTTATAAGTTCCGGCGACCCATGACAAACTATCAGATACCACAGAATGCTATGTTGAAACATAAATTCTTCTTTGAATTTGTGTTGTCTAATGAGCGGCAGGTGGCCCAGGAGATATGTAATGAGTATATCGATACGATGAGTAAGATCTATTATAGTTATTTTAAGGTGAGAGGTTGTTGGGATTGGAGTGTGGGGGATTTTTTTTTATTAATTCTTGTTTTTTTATTGCAGAGCTATTCATCCCGCCTGGCTGGTTTGAAATTTGAAGAATCCTGTACTAAAGATGATTTAATGGGAATTGAAGATAATGTCTCGAAGGGCCTGTTTGCCAAGACTACCAGTTTGAAACATAAGAGTACAATTTTCACCATTGGCAAGCGAGGTGATATTCTGAATCAACAGCTAGAGGCTCCCATTATTGTTCCGCACGCTCAAATGAAAAATAGGGTAAGTACACAAATTAAAAAAAAATACTCCCCGTAGATGGGGAGCATGTCTTGTGTGGACAGGACCCTTAAAAATTACTTTTTAAAAAATCCACGCCTTGTGCGGATTGGTCCCTTAAATTTTTTTTTTAAATGCACGCCTTATGCGGATTGGTCCCTTAATTTTTTTTTTTAAATCCACGATTTGTGCGGATTGGTCCCTTAAAAAATATTTTTTAAAAAATCCACGCCTTGTGCGGATTGGTCAATTAAAAAATATTTTTAAAAAAATCCACGCCATGTGCGGATTGGTCCTTTAAAAAATATTTTTAAAAAAATCCACGCCATGTGCGGATTGGTCCTTTAAAAATATTTTTTAAAAAATCCACGCCTTGTGCGGATTGGTCCCTTAAAAAAATATTTTTTTTAAAAAATCCACGCCTTGTGCGGATTGGTCCCTAAAAAAAATATTTTTTAAAAAATCCACGCCTTGTGCGGATTGGTCCCTTAAAAAAATATTTTTTTAAAAAATCCACGCCTTGTGCGGATTGGTCCCTTAAAAAAAATATTTTTTAAAAAATCCACGCCTTGTGCGGATTGGTCCCTAAAAAAAATATTTTTTAAAAAATCCACGCCTTGTGCCGATTGGTCCCTTAAAATATATTTTTTAAAAAATCCACGCCTTGTGCCGATTGGTCCCTTAAAAAATATTTTTTTTAAAAAAATCCACGCCTTGTGCGGATTGGTCCCTAAAAAAAATATTTTTTAAAAAATCCACGCCTTGTGCGGATTGGTCCCTAAAAAAAATATTTTTTAAAAAATCCACGCCTTGTGCCGATTGGTCCCTTAAAATATATTTTTTAAAAAATCCACGCCTTGTGCCGATTGGTCCCTTAAAATATATTTTTTAAAAAATCCACGCCTTGTGTCGATTGGTCCCTTAAAATATATTTTTTAAAAAATCCACGCCTTGTGCGGATTGGTCCCTTAAAAAATATTTTTTAAAAAATCCATGCCTTGTGCGGATAAAACCCTTAAAAATATTCTTTAAAAAATCCACGCCTTGTGTGTATCCCTTAAAAAAATATTTTTTTTTTAAATCGAAGATTGAGGACCATGAAAATATTTTTTTTTGAAATTCAAATGTCTTCTTTTTTATTTGATAGTACACCTTTGAGGCACTTTTCCGTTCCGAACAATACGCCCTCGTTGATAATGCCTGTCGTGAATATTTATTCGTAACGGAATTCTTTATGGTACGTGGTGCCCAAGCCCAGGATCTCTTCAATCAAATTATGGGCAAAACCTTGACATTGATGATTGTAAGTTTCTGAATTGAATTGAAACCAAAATTTAAGCCATTAACACCGACCATTACTTTTAGAAAAATTTGGAAACCAGTATTCAAGATTGCTTCGATACCATAGCTATGTTCCTCTGTATCCAATTAATATTCCGCTATCAATTGATGTGCCACAAACGATGTGTACCTGCATTGGATAAGTAAGGCCCCAAATATTATTTCAAAACATTTTTTTAATTCCGATTTTTTCTCTTGCAGATATTGGGATTCATTGCAGGCGGTATTTTGGCCCAGGTTTGAACATGTATTCCGTTTGAATATACAAAGTATACGAGATTGTGATCCAACAAAATTTAGCAAAGAAATGGGACCGCACTATGTAAGTAGACTTTGAGGGTATTTGAGGCAGTAATGGATATCTAAAAAAATCTAAATCAAATGGTCCTTATTTTATCTCAGTTACCCTTGATTTTACCACCTCTACAAGTTCCTAACAATTTTTTTTCCATTTTTTCTAGATAACCCGCCGCTATGCTGAATTCTCTGCAGCCATAGTGGGCATCTCAGAACATTTTCCCAATGAATTGGTTAGTCGCCTCCTGCTCGAGCTACAAAATGAAGTTGAATGCTTTATTCTACGTATGGCTGCCATATTTCCCAATCGTAAAGAACAGCTAATCTATTTAATAAATAATTATGATCTCGTCCTGGGTGTCCTTATGGAACATACACGTGATAACTCCAAAGAAGCATCAGCATTCCGGGAACAATTAAATGCTCGCAGCGCCGAATATGTTGAAGAAATTCTTGCACCGCATTTTGGTGGTATTATACAATTTGTTAAAGAATGTGAACCACTGTATGAAAAGGAACAACTTGAAGAGATCCGAAAACAGGAACGTAGAAGTTTGGCATTGGTTGCTAGTTTTTCATCAAGTTGGAAAAAATCCCTAGAAGAATTAAATCGTGAAGTATTATTATCATTCCCTTCGCTGTTGACCGGGTCACAGCTATTACAATTGGCCTTGGCTAGTTTAGTGCAATATTATCATCGTTTCCATAAACTACTGACACCAAATGCCCGTGCCCAATTGACAAATATCCATGTGGTCATGGTTGAGATGAAAAAATATAAATGTAATTATTAAGATATACACAATTATTTTTTATTATTCCCTCCTCCCTTATTATAAATTATTCCATTAGTTTTGTTAATCCCCATATTTTATATACAAATAATAAATTAAGTTGTAGAAATTTACACACGTCTATATATTCCAAATATTAATAAAATTTATTAAGATTATAACATAATTATAATTTGTGTTGCGTTAAGTGGATTTTCGTTTAATTTTTATTTGTATTGATTTTTAGCTTAGTCCTCATCTTCGAACATCATCTCTACCAAGTCTTTATTGGAACAACGTTCACCATCCAAACGTTGAGGTGATTTCCAACGCAATAATGTTGGCAAGAAGATCAAATGTGTGTTGGGATCCTTGCGGAATGGGCAATTTAAATCCTTCCAGCTGTAAATAAATAAAAGATGTAAATATAGAGGTTAGTGTCATAATTCAGGGAAAGAACATTAAATCAATTAGTTGGCGATTCTTGCAGGTTCGGAAACAGAGCAATGCGAGTATAAAATATTTAGAAATTTAGATCCGATCTCCGATTTTTACATTGACCCAGTATTCTTATATGGCTTCCTCATCTATATCAATATGAACACAATTGAACCCTGCTTGATAGGCATGTTAATGTACCGTCGGAAATAGGAGGCATCAAATGTAGATTTGAGATCGACACTCTACCTTTAACTCCGATACGAATTGAGGTGCCTGCACCACCCTGATTTCAATTCTGACCAGACCACTCTGATTTATCCGGCTGCTGTTATCGTGGAGGGTGTTTTCAGAGGATTGTATCCACCCGGTATTCCTCGAGTTCATCATTGAGAATACTTATCAATACTGCACACAGTAGGGTTGCCTTTACACAATGGGCCGGGGTGGCAGACGTTGGGCTAGTGAGTCTCGGGTCGTTTCGGATTGTCGTGGAAATGATACATAAGATTAAGGATCCGAATTGAGTTGCTACATCATCCTGATCTTAATTGCGCCAAGACCACTCTGGTTTGTCGAGATAGCTGCTGCTCTTCTACAGCTATCATAGGCGGGTGATCCTCGAGGTTTGTATTCACACGATATTCTCGAATTGCTTTCCCAACTGCGTCGGTGTGAATACGATTCAATCCTGCTTCATAGATCTGTTGATTAATAAGCTCCCTTTTGTACCTTTGGACCTCTCTCTCCAGATCATGAAGATCCTTCCTGACATGCCTAGGTGGTGGGTGCCTATCCATTAGGTAACAGAGTCAAGAGGAGACACCCTGTTGCAGTCCTCAGAGCGGCATTCTGGCAGGATTGAAGTATTTTTAATTGCGTTGCACTGCCGTTAGCGGACCATACTGGCGCCGCATAGTTTACAGCAGGCCGGCCTATTGCTGTATGTGTCGATAACAAGGTTTCTTTATCAGCTCTCCAAGTGCTGCCGTCTAGCGACTTGAGAACCTTGTTTATCCGCTGTCATCCGCGTATGTTACGATTTTATGCCGTCCAGTGGGTCTGGAATTCCAGAAAGGTAGAGTTTAAATAGGTCTGAAGATATGCGTGGGAATGGCATACAAATCTGTTGTTGTGCTGTGATGACCAGGAACCTAATAGTATTGACGAATGCTAGGGAGTAGCAATGCCTCAGGAGTCTTAGCTACTGGGGACAAAAGTGAGATCGTCCAGTATGGTTCACCTTTGCTTGCTTCCTTTTCTGGCTTCATTCAGTACATTTTCCAGGCATTGTGAACTATTAGGGTGTCTAACGACAAATATAGGTCTTTGGTAAGGTACTCTACTCCTGGCTCATTTTGCACTTCTGATGACACTTGCAACACTCTCCAACCTAAATTATAGTGTTTCCTCCTCCACATAAAAATATCGTATACGGCAACTTTCGGGTTGTTCTACAAACTGCCGGTTAAAATAACTCGGCATTTCTTCGGATCTGTCACCCACAATTTACATGCACTGGTACTGATGTTACAACACTTCAGAAGATCTGCCGCAGTAATAATGACCCGAAATTTGTTCTGTGCTACCCGAGCATCAGAAGGATTGGTAAGTTCTCTGAAGCAACGATTGGTGAAATTTCTGAACTCTTGCCAATTGTCTTTCCCATGGTTAAGGAAAGTACGACTTTCAGCAATTATGAAATCGGGTGGTCTATTGATGTATATGATAATAGGGAGGTCATCTGACCCCAATGAAATGCCGGGTTGCCAAGCCACGTCATTCGTCAGACCTGGAGTCACGATGGTAATGCACTCATTCACTGTGCAAAACGTTGAGCTATCTATTTGCTCGGCTAGCCCCATGCCCCCTGATCATTACCAAGACGGGGTGCTATAATTAATGATGTGCATTGAAATCTCCTAGCACCAGACGGTTGTTGCCTTCCAAAAGGTGACTAATTACCGGGGTTTGTCTCAATCCCGGAACGGACCAGAAGAATCCGAAGCAAACATTTCGGATAATGTAGCTTCCCTATTGAAAAATGACAGGAACGAAGGTGGACCCAACATTTTCAATATTTTGAAGTATATAATGTTTTTGTGTCCATTGGACAATTTTAATTTCATTCGAGGGAGTTGAGGATAATGTCAACCCCTAACCTCTCTCATCTTCAAACTAAGAATTGTCGTAAGTAATATTTGGGGCTGTAAATAACATTATAGCCACCATAGTACACGGCCACCATAGCTTAAAAAACATAGTGACGAGATATATTTTCGTCGTTTTGTTTTGGAATACATATGAGTCCATTTTTGAAGGTCAGGTGGTACAAATTGATAAAACTGCAATGGAATGTTGGTATACATGCAACACAAATTCCTATGGGAGTAATAAGCTATCAATTTTAAAACTGCACATATGACTCAGATTATATAGATTAATTCCATTAATGCTTATTTGTTATTATATTTCCTGATATTTTTGAGCGCTAATTTCTGGTTATAACACCAACCTTGAAAGACAATTACTGTCGGTCGCATGACACTCAACAATCTTAAGGGCATAATAAATTTTCCATCTAATCGATTTTCTGGATTGTAAATAATCTCCACACATATTGTAACCGGATATAGGTCTTTCGAATTTCGTTTATCTGTTACAAATGTTGTTAACAACACTCTTAAAAGCCTTTTCGAAAATTTAATTTGTCATGCTTATCTGACTAATTTTTCTGTTTTCCTGAAACGGTAATAAAAACCGAAATACGCTTGATGATTTGTAAATAAGTTTATGAACAACAAAAATATATTTCCCGGTCTCCGCTTGCCACCTTCCTCTACCATCTGAACCACTCACTATCTATTCGGCTTTATCAACAAAACAACAACATTATTCATAAAAGGAACTAATTGAAATACATAATTAAAATGTTTTAATTGTTACTACTTACTAGCTACGTTCACCAACATCAACGTGTACAAAATGTGATTTCTCAGGAGCTTTTTCCAGGGCATCATGAATCACCGGTTCAGCTGGGAATTACAAAACAAACAACAAACAAATGAATAAACATACATCAACATGATTGATTGTCATCAAGGTAATTCATAACGACTCGCCCACTCCCTGCCCTGCACACACCTTTTACACAATAAGGACACCAACTGTTACCCGATTCATCTTTACCACCGGAAAATAAAACATGTATCGGCTGGCCAGAACCTTCTAGTTCGCCCACCAATTTGATGAACTCTTCATAACCTTTAACATTGTGTTGAACAACCATGATTGGTTTATTTGTTGTTGTTTGAATTTGATTTTGTGTTCGATTAATCCGTGTTGTTGTTGTCGTCGAATACAATTGACGTTGTGATATTTTATAAATATCACCGACTAGTTGCCTTATGAAACGCGTTTTGGCGAAATTTCTAAACGAACATCCGGTATTTATGAAGTGCTGCAGTAATTTGCTCAGAACCGTCTCGCAGCGCAACTAATGTGTTCAATGCAATATGTTCATTGGAAGGAAGTGTGCGTATGTGTGAACTAGTTACGGTTGGCTCATTTTGTTGCTTAGGCTTCTTTCGTTGAACTTATGATTCAATGGTTTTTCAAATATGAATTGATATTCTCTCGCATTGCCAACTCTCAAAAACTCTTTATTGTGAATAGCTGATGACGATATGGGGCCGTAATAAGGTCTACGAGGTATAAATAAATCATAAAATATTATGTTTTCAGATTTATTTATTAAAAAATATTCTTACAGGCGTAGATACATATATTAAAAGTATATTCTTTAGGGTCTTATAGAGGCGTGGATTTATTAAAAATGTTTTCTTTAGGGTCTTATAGAGGCGTGGGTTTATAAAAAAATTAGGGTCTTGTAGAGGAGTGGATTTATTAATTTGTTTACTGTCTTATAAAGGCGTGGATTTATTAAACAGTTTTTATTTAGTGTCTTATAAAGGCGTGGATTTATTAAACAGTTTTTATTTAGTGTCTTATAAAGGCGTGGATTTATAAAATCTAATCAAGGCATGTATTTTTTTAAAAATGTTGCTTATGGCCTAACCAAAGCCTGGATTTATTAAAAATATTTTCTTCAGGGTCTTTTAGAGGCCTGTGGTTTTTGCAATGTTTTCTTTAGTGTCTTATAGAGGCGTGGCTTTATTAAAAATAGCTTTCTTTGGGTCTAAAGGCGTGGATTATATAATTAATATGTTTTCAGGATCATAAGAAGGTGTGGATTATTTAAAGAATAGTTTTTTCAGTGTCTAACCAAGACGTGAATTATTTAAAGAATAGTTTTTCAGGGTCATAAGAAGGTGTGGATTATTTAAAAAATAGTTTTTCAGGGTTATAAGAAGACGTCGATTATATTATGAATAGTTTTTCAGGGTTATAAGAAGGCGTGGATTATTTAATGAATAGTTTTTCAGGGTCATCAGAAGGCGTGGATTATTTAAAGAATAGTTTTTCAGGGTCAGAAGAAGGCGTGGATTATTTAAAGAATAGTTTTTCAGGGTCATAAGAAGGTGTGGATTATTTAAAGAATAGTTTTCCAGGGTCAGAAGAAGACGTGGATTATTTAGAAAATAGTTTTTCAGGGTCATAAGAAGGTGTGGATTATTTAAAGAATAGTTTTTCAGGGTCATAAGAAGGTGTGGATTATTTAAAGAATAGTTTTTCAGGGTCATAAGAAGCCGTGGATTATTTAGAGAATAGTTTTTCAGGGTCATAAGAAGGTGTTAATGTTGAATATTGTGATTGATCGCATAATTGGCAACACATATATTTTAAATTAGAGAACCCTACATTGTCCAGTTACAATAAGCAACAAATGGTTATTTGAATTAAAGATAATACTAGAAAGTAGTCACTAAGAATAATCTAGAGTTAGAAGTTACTAGAATAAGATAAAAAATGTATAAAAGAAGATGTAATGAGAATAGAGTGTGCCAGTTTGTAATAAGTAGTCAGCCCGTGTATAAAGTCTAACAAAGTGTATTCGTCAATCGTGTAAAGTCTGTCGTGTATAAGTAATAAAGTCTGCCAACACACCCCGTATCGTCCGTGTTTCATTTATTGGTGGTCATCAGCATCGTCCGTCGATTGCAAGGAGAAATTTTAATTTTCAACAGGTTATGGGCCCAGGCGAGCTCTGAAGGATCAGAAGGATAAAGTGTTGCCCAGGAAGGACTAAATGAAGGATTGCCCAGGAGGACTCTAAAGGAAAAAGAAAAACGTATTGCCCAGAAGAACTCAAGGATCTCTGAAGGATCAAAAGGAAGAAGGAATCCGTAAATAGAAATCCAGTTGTGTGTCAACAAACGGATAACGTTTTTACTGTGTGTCAGTAAGTTGAAAGCAGAGATCTATTGAAGAGCTGTGTGTGCAGGCAAGTTATTGTGTGTCAATAACAAAATAAAGTGAAAACGCATCAAAAAGCCCAGCGAAGTGAAGATGAGTTCTTCAATGTACAATATTGAGAAGTTGGATGAGTCCAACTATGATTCCTGGAGTTTTTCGATGAAAGCCGTACTAATCCACCAGGAGTGCTGGGATATTGTGAGTGGTGCTAATGTGAAACCCCAAAAGGAAAATGAGGCATGGATTAAGAAGGACGAAAAGGCACTGGCTACAATAATTTTGTGTGTCACCCCGAGGCAGATATCGTATATAAAAGGTTGTAGAACGTCGGCAGAAGCATGGAATATGCTACGAGAGGTGCACAGACCAAAAGGACCAGTTAGAAAAGTCACCCTATTTAAGAAATTGCTGGCCATGCGTATGGGTGAAGATGACGAGATTCAGCGCCATGTAAGTGAGTTTACGTCGTTAGTCGACAAATTGGCTGAAACGGGTATAGAGCTGCAAGAAGAGCTGTTCGTCATCATGCTGTTAGCAAGTTTGCCGAAATCATTTGAAAATTTTGTGGTGGCATTGGAAACCAGGGATGAGTTGCCTACGTTGAGTAGCCTCAAGATAAAGTTGGCAGAGGAAGGAGAACGCCGAAAGACCACCAATGAGGCAGAGAGTAGCGGAATTGCGTTTATGTCGCACAGCAACAACAATAAAGCAAGGTCCAGAAAATGCAAGTATAACAACAACAAAGATATGCCCAGAAAGTTCGAGTGCAACAACGAAAGGTGCAGAAAATTCGAGAGCAACAACAATAATAGTGACAGTGAGCGTTCGCACAACAACAACAAAGAATTGGCGAGAAAATTCGTGTGTAGCAACAACAACATGCATATGAGAGAACGAAGGAACAACAACAATAATGTAAAGTGCTACAGTTGCGGTCGCAGAGGACATTTCGCTGCACAGTGTAGGTACATCAACAACAACGAGAAAACGCACACACAATCATACACAGTGTTAGAAACGGCGAACAACAACAAGAACGGATTGAACTCCAGCGTGTGGTGTGTCGACAGCGGAGCTTCAACGCATTTATGCTGCAATAAAGCAATGTTCGAGAAAATTGAAGATCATAATGAGGTTATAAATTTGGTTGGCGATCATAAAATTGTAGCGAAGGGCAAAGGCAGTGTGCGGTTAGAAGAATGTAATGTTTTGCTGAACGATGTGCTGTATGTACCTGAGATGCAGTGTAACTTTTTGTCAGTGGGCAGGGTAGCGGAAAAGGCAGACGTGATCTTCGATGACAAAGGGGCAAAAATAATAGAGAAGGGCAAAACAGTGATGTACGCCAGAAAGATAGGTAATATCTATTTATACAGCCCGCCCAAGAGACCAACAGAGTGTTTGAATTTTAATTGGAAAAATAGTTATAAAAGTCCCATTAAGGAGGGGAAACAGGCAGCCAATAAAAAGGGTTATAAAAGAATAAAATTTGATGAATATGTTGTAGAAGCCCTATAATGAATTAATGAAAATAATGTATATGTGTGTATATAAGTGCAGTGTGTCTGCATAGAGTGTAGGGTTATTGTAGTGTGTCTACAAAGTCTGTGTCATTGTATGTCAATGAGAGAAGAATGAATAGAAACATAGTGTGTCTATGTAGTTAAGAATTACCATTGTAAGTCAATTTGTAATGTATATATGTATGTAAATATAGAGATTAAGAAATATATGTGTTGAGGAGGGGTGTTGAATATTGTGATTGATCGCATAATTGGCAACACATATATTTTAAATTAGAGAACCCTACATTGTCCAGTTACAATAAGCAACAAATGGTTATTTGAATTAAAGATAATACTAGAAAGTAGTCACTAAGAATAATCTAGAGTTAGAAGTTACTAGAATAAGATAAAAAATGTATAAAAGAAGATGTAATGAGAATAGAGTGTGCCAGTTTGTAATAAGTAGTCAGCCCGTGTATAAAGTCTAACAAAGTGTATTCGTCAATCGTGTAAAGTCTGTCGTGTATAAGTAATAAAGTCTGCCAACACACCCCGTATCGTCCGTGTTTCATTTAATTGGTGGTCATCAGCATCGTCCGTCGATTGCAAGGAGAAATTTTAATTTTCAACAGTTAAGCATTTAAAGAATGGGTTTTCAGGTGAAGGTGTGAATCATTTAAAGAATTGTTTTTCAGGTTCATAAGAAGCCGTGGATTATTTAGAGAATAGTTTTTCAGGGTCATAAGAAGGTGTAAAGCATTTAAAGAATGGTTTTTCAGGGTCATAAGAAGCCGTGGATTATTTAGAGAATAGTTTTTCAGGGTCATAAGAAGGTGTGAATCATTTAATGAATGGGTTTTCAGGGTCATAAGAAGGCGTGAATCATTTAAAAAATATTTTTTCATAAAAACGCGTGGATTCATTAAAGAATATTTTTTTTTTTCATAAAAAGGCGTGAATTTATTAATTTAAAGAATAGTTTTTCAGGGCCATGAAAAGGCGTGAATTTATTAATTTAGTTTTTCAGGGTCATAAAAAGGCGTGGATTCATTAATTTAAAGAGTAGGTTTTCAGGGTCATAAAAAGGCGTGAATTCATTAATTTAAAGAGTAGGTTTTCAGGGTCATAAAGGGTCATAAAAATGCGTGGATGCATTAATTTAAAGGTAGGTTTTTTTGATTCCTTTTCAGAAAAAAAATTTTCATATATTTAGCATATTTTATTAATTTACGTGATATATACATAATTATATTTTTATACAAAATAAAACCACTTTTACATTATTTACTTCAATAATAACCGTTTTTAAATTAATATCTACACTTCTTATTCATCATCTTCGAAAACCATTTCGACCAAATCCTTTTTGGAGCAGCGATCACTGTCGACACGTTTCTGTGTATTCCATCGCATAAGTGTCGGTACCCAAACTAAATGTGTTTTGGGATCTTTTCGGAACGGATTGTTCGGATCTTTCCAACTGAAAAAAATAAATAGAGAAGGATAATGAATTTAATAAACATTCTAATAAAAGTGAATACCAAAAAGATAGGAGCGAATACTGTATAAGCTTTATCATTGGAACAGGGACAAGTAGAGGTTACAGAAATCAGGACCAATTATTAAACGAATAGGCGAATAGGGGGGTTTGTTAAATACTGATGAACATATTCCCTCTCGTGTTGCCAACTTAACGGGTTTCAGCTGTTCAGCAACTGAATTCAATTAAAATAAATTTGTCAATTACTCGAAATAATCTTCGGAGATACATTAAATATATTCATGTTCATAATATCAATATTTGGCTGTCTGTTGAAATCACTATAAAGATTTGAAATTTTAAACAGAAATTGGTGGTACCTTTAGGATGTTTGGCATTATAAATAGGATATTTCCGTCCGTTCTGTTATAGTTCCCATATAACGCTAACCCCATTATTCGGACTTTTTGAGGATGTTGGGCACGGTTTGCAATCAAATTCACTTTAATTTGGTATTTTGGGTTATAAATGGATAACAAAATAGCCTACCACAACTATCCACATTGGTCAACTCTTTAGAGTAGCCTCTGTATAGCGATAGCTCCCAAATTTCTGTACTTTTTTTGGGAGTTTGGGATTGCTTTTCAACCAAATTTGCTTTTATTTTATATTTTGGATTCTTCTTGGGTGTCGAATCTTTCTATCAAAAATTATCAATACCGGTCACAGGTATTGATGTCGTTTGGTATTGCGTTTTCTTCTGGAATCCCCGATCGATTTTAGGTATTTTGAATTTCCAACTCATGGTTTCCGATAATTTTAATTAAACTCGAGACGATACCTCTTAGCAAAATATTGATTCCCGATTTCTGTATCTCGCTTACTTGCTTGCCGATAATAACTTACTAGCTTCTTTCGCCCACAATTACATGAATAAAATGGGAATCGGCCGGTGCCTTCGATAGAGCCTCATGGACAACTGGTTCCGCTGATGAGAAAACAAAAACGTTTGATGAATATTCTAAATATTTAAAGATGTTCGTTCTATATTACCTGTAACACAATAGGGACACCAGCTTTCACCATTTTCATCTTTACCACCGGAAAAGAGAACATATATCGGCTTGCCCGATTGTTCCAATTCACCGACTAATTTCTTAAAGTCATCATAACCCTGGACGTTGTGCTCAATTACCATTGTTGTGTTGACTGGTTGGTGTACTTCGAAAGACTTCTGCTAATGTACTAAAATCGAAATTTTTAATACTAAAATTATTAACTGTATTAAGTTAAAATTACCAAAATAAACAATAAGAGATTAGAAAATTCGCCGCTACTGATAAGATGCAGACGACTGTTGCTGCAAATCAGATACAATTAACATATGTTGTGATCGTATTATCAGATGTTATCTTTTTATAGCATGTACACAGAGAGAAAAAGGGGAATTAATTGGAATTGAATATTTGCTGCAAATTGATGGTGGATTTTAAATGAATATACATATATTGTAGTCCAGTATGTTGGGTTCTCATTTAGTGACAAACCTTCCTACAAAATTCCGGTACCTCCCAATATTCGGTATTTTGAGTAGTTTGGGCACGTTTATCAACGGAACTGGCTGCAACGTAGCATAGTAATACCTCCTATTATTCGGCATTTTAGAGATTTAGAGCATGTTTTTCAAGCGAATGGGCTGTAATTTGGTATTTTAGGGTTTCATTTGGTAGACAATATTGATCAACTTTTTAGGATATCATCCATATAAAGTAATACCTCCTATTATTCGGCATTTTAGAGATTTAGAGCATGTTTTTCAAGCGAATGGGCTGTAATTTGGTATTTTAGGGTTTCATTTGGTAGACAATCTCTCTACCAAAAATTATCCATAATGACCCAAATTTCGGAGTAGTCCTCATATAACGGTACTTTCTTTGATTCCGCATTTGGCTCTAATTGGCCTAATGGCTTCGTAATACATGTTAAAATTGAAATATATAAAATAAATAAATAATTTGATATTTTAGGTTCCCAATGGGTGTCAAAAATGAGCAATATTGGTCCATTCGGCATTTGGCTCATTCGGCATTCGGTACCTCCACTATTATGAATTTTTAGGGATTTTGAGAACATTTTTCAACCGATCTAATATCATATTTTAGGTTCCTGTGTACCACATTATCGGTCTACAATCAGGTATAGTCCCTCTATAATGGTGCCTCCTTATTCTCATTATTCGGAGAGTATACGATAAGACCCCAATCGATTTGGATCTATCTAATTTGTTATTCTAAGCTTTCAATGGATGGTAAATTTTCTCACAAAAAAAATTAAATATCGGTTAAGGTGTTTTTATGAACATAGGCGAATTTTCAAACTAAAGTGATTATATTCCAGCATTACGAAGTGACTGCAATATGTCATTCTGGGACTTTGGTGTGGGTAAATAACTTATTCACAGAACATTTCCATTATAGGCCCATTTCCATTCGTTATATACCTCAAACAAAGCTGACGAGACACGGTATTAACGGGTATACTAATGCCGTATCTGGAAATTCGTAATTTCTCTCGGTTCCTCGGAATACCTTCCCATCATCGTCGTCAATAAACCACCCGACTTTATAACATTTGAACAACTCACGTCCCTGAAATAAGATAAAAAGACGAGCCCATTCTCTTAGATCCTCGGGTAGCTGAACAGAATTTCCCAAGAATAACCGAAGTGAGAAGTGAGCTCTATCGTATAAGAACCGATGAGGTACCACCATAATCCATTTAACTTCATGGCACAATTTAGGCATATTCCAGTAGCCGAACTTCATAATGGATAGGTCCTATAACTTCTGGCCGGGGGGTATTTCTCAGACCAACTTTTTATAGGATCCAGTCTTATATCAATAGAAGGTCCAACTTTTGGCCTTCCAACAATAGCAGATCAACTATCAGATCAGATCTATAAATAGGAAGCTAGCCTTATATCAGTAGGAGGCCAGCCTTCTGTCAATAGGAGACCAACATTCTTTCTATAGGAGGTTAGCCTTCTGTTAATAGAAAGTAAGCCTTCTAACAATAGGAAACCAGCTTTCTATCAGTAGAGCAACAGACTTCGATCAATAGGAGAGCGGTTTTCCAATAAAAGGCCAGACGGCTATCAACAGGATGCAAGCCTTCTATCATTAGGAAGAATGTTTTTTGCAACTTCCATCAGAGGCGTCGATTTTTTAACGAATATTTCTCAAGGTCCATCAGAGACGTGGATTTTTTAAAGAATATTTTTTACAAGGTCGATCAGAGGCGTGGATTTTTTAGAGAATATTTTTTTAACGTCCATCAGATTCATATCAAGTTCATGGGCAGTCGTTTCCAACACTGATCTCGTGGATTCAATTGTAATTTTATAGCTTTGATGCGGGGGATTTTTAATTGTTGGTTATTTTGTTTGTTTTTGCCAACATACCGGTTTCACTTCTTTCTATATTCTCTTAGAGATTTTTGAATTGTTGTGCTCAATTGTTTATTGCCCAGCTTCTTCTAATTACTTTCCGAATGCATCTCAATGCAATCAATTTTTTTAATTGTAAAATAAAATTCCTCAGAGATTTTTCTATTCAGTTGTGTTTCAACATTCCGGCAAGTGATTACAATTGATTCGCCGGCCGGTTTAGCACTTAAAACGTGGGGTAAAAAAATATTGAAACCAAAATGCAAAATTTCGTGGCATATATTGCCATCATATTCGGTTGTTGTGGTTTTATTTTGGTGGCCAGTGAAAGGTATGTTCTTCGATCATATTTATTTTTTTCTCTCTGGACCTCCACATATCAGGTCCAGAAAAAAATAAATATCTGAAAATATTTGTGGACTATCCTTTGTTTATATCGGAAAGTAGATCTTCTGGATTTCAATGCTCATCCCCAGATCGTTTTTAAATCGTACACAAGTTGTTGATTATTAATCCATTGATGGATTTACCCGCTTGTCTTATGACAGCAGCTCATTAAATTTAAGTGATTTGTGTTTAGCGTTAGGCACGTAAATTCACGCCTACATACATATATGTATGCCAATGTGTGTATATTTATTTGATATTTTTGAATTATATTGGAGATAATGACAGTGAATCATCGACGAACCAAATAATCGTTATCATATTCCGGTTATTAGAATACCCAAAAGGCCAGCGATCTATCTACAGAAGGCCAAACTTATGTTTATACGAGGCCGCCCATCCTAATATCAGCGGGAGCCCGCTCTTTATCCACTGAAGGCCAGCATGCCTGTCATTAGGAGGACAGACTTTTGTCTATAGGTGGCCAGCCTTCTATCAATAGGTGATCAGTGTCCAGCCTCCAATCAATAGGAGGCCGGCCTTTTATCAATAGGAGGCCAGCCTTCTACCAGTAGGAGGACAATCTTCTAGCAATAGTTGGTCAGCCTTCTATCAATAGGTGGTCATCCTTTTATCAATAGGTGGCCAACCTCTATCAATAGTTGGTCAGTATTCTATCAATAAGAGGCCAGCTTTATATCAATAGTTGATCAGCCTTCCATTAATAGGAGGCCATCCTTCTATCAATAGGTGGCATGCCTTCTATCAATAGGCTACTAGCCTTCCATCTAAAAAAGACCAGCTTTCTGTCAATAGGTGGCAGGTCTTCTATGAATAGGAGGCCAGCCTTCTATCAATAGGTGGCCAACCTTCTATCAGTAGGTTGTCAGCCTTCTATATACAGGTGGCCAGCCGTCTATCAATAGGTGGCCAGCCTTCCATCAATGAGAGGCCAGCCTTCTATCAATAGGTGGCCAGCCTTCTGTCAATAGGTGAGCAGCCTTCTATCAATTGGTGAGCAGCCTTCTATCAATAGGTTGCCAGCTGTGTATCAGTAGGTTGTCAGCCTACTATCAATAGGAGGTCAGCCTTCTATCAATAGGTGGCCAGCCTTCTATCGATAGTGTCCATCCTTAAATCAAAAAGAGGCGAGCCTTCTATTAAGAGGTGGCCAGTCTTCTATCAATAGGAGGCCGGCCTTTTATCAGTAGCTTGTCAACCTTCCTTCAATAGGTGGTCAGCATTCTAACAATAAGATGCCAGACTTCCATCAATAAGATGCCAGCTTTCTGTCAATAGGTGGCAGGTCTTTTATGAATAGGAGGCCAGCCTTCTATCAATTGGAGGCCAGCCTTCTGTCAATAAGTGGCCAGCCTTCTGTCAACTGTTGTCCAGCTTCCATCAATAAGAGGCCAGCCTTCTATCAATAGGAGGCCATCATTCTATCTATAGGTGTCCAGCCTTCTGAATTTAAAACTTCATTTAATTTCCTCTCTCCCCCCTTTCTTATTTTCAACAGCTACTATTCCATAATTGCACCGGGTGTCGTAAAATCAAATCATAAATATACGATAGTCGTGACGTTACACGAAGCACCGGAACCGGTAAAAATAAATCTACGCATGCAAGGACCATCGTATCACATGCAAGGTGATGTCTATTTGCAGTCATATGAAACAAAAATTGTGACATTTCTACCGCCGAAATTGTTGAGTGGTGAACATAAATTAATTGCCGAAGGTCTAAGTGGTATACGATTTCGAAATGAAACTCGTTTAATTGCCGATCCATTTGCTGGACCAAAAATCTACATACAAACGGATAAGGCCGTATTCAAACCGGGTGATGTGGTACAATTTCGTGTGCTGATATTGGATGAAAATACAAGGCCGTTGAAGATCAACGAGCCGATACGTGTTGAAATTATGGTAAGAAGGAATACCTTACTTAAAAAAATATACACCAGGATTATTAGTCCTAGGATATACCACGCTTCTGGTGGACATTGATAGGCCTTGAAAAAATATTCTGTAAAAAATCCACGCCTATTTGAGGTCTTGAAAAAATCCTAATGTTGTTTTTTTTTTCATTTCAGGATGACAAAGAAAATCGCGTGAAACAATTTAAGGATATTGCCCTCGTGAAGGGTGTATATAAAAATAAATTTCAACTTTCCGAATATCCTGTAATGGGCGATTGGTATATACGAGTCTATATAAGCGGCAAATATGATTATAGCAGGCAGAAACGTATCCGAGTACAAAAATATGTCTTGCCCAAATTTAGCGTTTACATTGAATCCGATAAATATATCATTTTGGGTGATCGAATGTCTTTAAAGGCGACAATTTTTGGAAAATATACATTCGAGAAATATGTCGAAGGTCATGCGGTTATTAAACTGATCGAGCCCGTGAAAGACACTGTTCTTGAAGAAAAACAGGTTCATGTGAAAGATCAGCTGGAGGTTGTTTTCCATTTGAAAGATTCGGCAATATTGCGAGCTGTACAAGGTTTAAATCTAATCGTTGAATTGACGGAAAAACATACGGGCCTAACGAGAAGTGAGCGGGCCTATATTGAGGTGCATAACAAACCATTCAATATGTTCGTGGATTCCAAATCCATCGAATTTTTCAAAAATAAACCTTTTCGATTGAAACTTAGTGTGAATGATTGGGATGGCAAGGCCATTGCAGATCCGAATATGCCGGTAACAATGGACCACGGTGGCAGGAAGTATACGGCCTATTTGGATAGCCAAGGTGAAGCAACATTTGAATTTGAACACGAATCGAATTCGAATCATCTATTTGAATATGGCAATGTTACGTATAAACTGGCGAATATATTGGCCTATGAACCGCTTAATACAAATAAAACCGAATCATATTTTAAGCTGACGGTGTTGAATAATAAGTAAGTACGAGCAAAACAAATATTTTTCAAAGAATATTTTTTTCATGGTCCACCAAAGGCGTGGATTTTTCAAAGAATATTTTTTCATGGTCCACCAAAGGCGTGGATTTTTCAAAGAATATTTTTTCATGGTCCACCAAAGGCGTGGATTTTTTAAAGAATATTTTTTAATGGTCCACCAAAGGCGTGGATTTTTTAAAGAATATTTTTTAATGGTCCACCAAAGGCGTTGATTTTTAAAGGATATTTTTTAATGGTCCACCAAAGGCGTGGATTTTTTAAAGAATATTTTTTAATGGTCCACCAAAGGCGTGGATTTTTTAAAGAATATTTTTTAATGGTCCACCAAAGGCGTGGATTTTTTAAAGAATATTTTTTAATGGTCCACCAAAGGCGTGGATTTTTTAAAGAATTTTTTAAAGAAAATATTTTTTTACTTTATTTCTAGACTTCGTTTGGGTACCACTGTCCAACTTGAAGTGTCCTCCACAAAGGATATACCCTACTTGGTGTATACCATTGTCGGTCACTCCGCTATTATAACCGGTGATCATGTAACATTAAAGCCAAATCAAAAAACCCACATCATAGAAATAATACCGTCCATAGATATGATACCCTACGCCTTTGTCTATGTCCACTACGTTGATGAGGGTAATTTGCGTTATGAGGAAATTAAATTAACATTTCCCCTGGAGTTTGAAAACAGGGTAAGAATTCTATCTACAATTAAAAATATATATAATATAAAAATAAACATTATCGCTCTCCAGGTATCAATTATGGCGCCCAAACAAGTCAAACCCGGTGAAGAAGTGACATTAGAATTGGCAGCCCAACCCAAATCTTTGGTTGGCGTCCTAGCCGTAGATTTGGGTGTATATCTCTTAGATTCTTCGTATGATTTGCAAAAATGGTCAATATTATATTCATTGAAAGCCGATACATCATCGGTGGCTTTTCGCGCTCTGGTATATCCGGGATATTTGTCAGGTGTCATCACCATGACAAATGCTCACTATATATTTATCCCGTTGAATGGTAAGTTGGAAGGAAATGCTTTCAAAGATTTGTTTTTAATCGAAAGTTCCTTTTTTTGTAGATATTGCTGTTTATAGTCCCGCTGCTATAGGTCCCTTAAATTTTCGTAAAAAATTTCCCGAAACATGGATATTTGAAAACTATGAAATGTAAGATTTGTTGACGAATGTCTTCCTAAGGTCTTTAAGAGGCGTAGAATTTTGGAAAATAATTTGTGAAGGCCTCCAATAGGCGTGGATTTTTTAAAGAATATTATTGTCAAGGGTACCATAAGGCGTGGATTTTTTAAAGAATAGTTTTGCAAGGGTACCATAAGGCGTGAATTTTTTAAAGAATAGTTTTTCAAGGGTACCTCAAGGCATGGATTTTTTTAAAGAATAGTTTTTCAAGGGTACCTCAAGGCATGGATTTTTTTAAAGAATAGTTTTTCAAGGGTACCTCAAGGCATGGATTTTTTTAAAGAATAGTTTTTCAAGGGTACCTCAAGGCATGGATTTTTTTAAAGAATAGTTTTTCAACACCCCGAGGCCTAGAAGACCTATGGATATATGTTTATTTTCTAACTCATTTCCTTTTGTTTTCCTAGCACCAAAAATACCACCCAACTGACCCTCAACATTCCCGACACAATTACCACCTGGCGTGTCACCGCATTTTCTGTAAATGAAAAAACCGGATTTGGTATTGTCGATGGTCCCACCGATATTACAACAATCCAACCGTTTTTCATCAATCTCAATCTACCATATTCGGTAAAGCGTGGTGAAATTGTCAGTATACCAATACTAATACACAATTATCATGACGAGCCGGTGGATACTGAAATTACATTCTTTAATGAAAATTCCGAATTTTATTTTATGGAATCGACAATTTTTAATGCCGATGAAGGTTCGACGGAAAGGATGCGTATTAAACGGCATACAGTATCGGCAAACAATGTTAGTACAGTTGCATTTCTCATTAATCCCCGGCAGGTGGGAGAGGTGAAGCTGCGCATCACGGCAACCACCCCCTTATCATCAGATGCTGTAGAACAATTAATCAAGGTGGAACCAGAAGGTGTAAAGAAACAAGAAACTAAGAATTTATACATCAATGACCTGCCTGAGGAACGGATGCAGGCTACATTTCTATTGAAAATTCCTCAAGGTATTGTACCCGATTCGGAATTTATTACCCTGACAATGGGTGGTGATAATTTGGCACCGACCATCAAGAATCTGAATGGTCTGGTGGCCATACCCACCGGCTGTGGCGAACAAAATATGGTGAAATTTGCTCCAAATGTTTTGGTTCTACAATATCTTCGGGCAACGGGAAGACATTATCGGGAGAAGGCCTTGGCAGCTAAGGCCAAGCATTATATTGAGCTAGGCTATCAACAACAGCTGTCATATCGGCACGACAAGGGTGGATATAGTGTTTTCGGCCAGCGAAAGGATGCTGAACCGAGTACCTGGTTGACGGCCTACATAATTCGATATTTTATAAAATCCTCAAAATATATTTCCATAGAGGGGCATATCATTGAAAGTGGTTTGCACTATTTGGTGAGTACTCAGCATATGGATGGTAGTTTCCCATATACCGGTTATGTCTTCTATCCGGCGCAGCAGAATCGATTTGGTTTTACGGCATTTGTTTTGATGACCTTCTTGGAGGATCAGGTAAATATTTTGGATGTTTCTTAATACTTTTACAGCGTCCATATAAGGCGTGGTTTTTTAAAAAATTGATTCATGGTTCAAAAAAATCGTGGGTTTTTTTAAATAATTTTTTTCATGGTCCATATAAGTCGTGGATTTTTTAAAACAATTTTTTTCGTGATCTATATAAGGTGTGGATGTTTTAAATAATTTTTTTCACGGTCCATATAAGGCGTGGATTTTTTAAATTTAATTTTTTCTTCTTTTTCAGAAACATGCCCAAAAATATAAACCTTCTATTGAGAAGGGTCTGAAGTTTCTTGATGATAATTTGGATAAAATCGATGATGTTTATGCCCTATCGATTATGGCCGTAACACTACAAATGGCACGCCATAGCAGCTCAACAAAGGTGCTTGAAAAGCTAATGAAATATAAACAAGGTTCCAATGATGGGGTGTATTGGACCCAAGAAGATCACAGCAATGCCAAGGATGTTGAAATCACTGCTTATGTGTTGATGGCACTTCTCGAGACCAATACAGATCCGCTGTTTAGTAAAAAGGTTCTGAAATGGTTAACAGAACAACGTAACCAACATGGCGGATTTAAGTCTACCCATGATACGGTGGTGGGTCTACAAGCTATGGTCAAATATTCACAAAAATATAATTCCGCCGAGGATGTGAATGTCAAAGTGAATTACACGGCAAAAAATCTGCAAGGTGACTCCTTGAAATCGGGTGAAATTAACGTGGATGCTAATAATGTTATGATTTTACAAACTGAAGAGGTAAGGGGAGCTCTTCAGGTTCTTCTTCTTATTTTTTTTTGACAATTAAAAAAAATTTCCCCTCTCTTCTCTTCCAGTTACCCAAAGCAACACGAGCTGTGGAAATTGAAGCCAGTGGTCTGGGTAATTCTCTACTACAGCTGAACTATCATTATTACATCGTGACCACAGAAAATTTCCTGCATTTTCAAATAGAACCGAAAACGAAAATTTTAAATCCCGACGAAATGCTGTTGGAAATTTGTTTCACCTATAAATCAAAAGAGCAGGCATCGGCGGCAGCCACCACCAATATGATAATAATGGAAGTAAACCTACCTTCAGGATTCACGACCAACGATGAGGATAGCAATGATTTATTGGAAAATGAAATAATACAAAGAATTGAGGCGAAAAATGAGGAAACCACCCTAGTTGTCTATTTCGAAAAATTAACGGCAAATATAAGAAATTGCCTAAATATTCTGGCGAATAAGGTGCAAGATGTTATTCAACGTAAACCGGCGTCAATAACAATTTATGATTATTACAATATAAGTCGTCACGATACGGTATTCTACAGTGTGGAACGGGATAAAAGTCCGCAGCATCAAGCAAAACTTGATGAAACCTTAATACGAATTGGATAAGATAATAATTTTATTATTTATTTGGAAAGAAATAAAGATCAAAGCACAAAAAAATAAATACATAAATAAAAACCAGTGCGTGGAGCAGTATAGTCGGACGGGGCCGACCATATGATACCATACACAACTTCCACGAAAATCAAATTTTCTGTGGTACTACAATCTGACTTTGGGTAATATTTCGCGGTATTGCCCGACTAGAGGTCAACAAATATTACAAATGATGATCGGCTTTCAATTTTGGCCTATAGATCGACTCGAAAAAAAAACACAAAAAATAAGGTTTCGGTCCACTTCATTCCAATATTATTATCTGATCATCACCGAAAATTATAAGCGTTGTCCCTGACCATACCTAGATCCTCATGGACAATTTCATAGCGATCAGCGCTATATTTAGCCCTCTATTGTGATAATGGGTTACTAAATAATATCTGAGTACGTGTAAACCTTTAAATATTTAAATGTATCTCCCACATCCGAATACATACGACAATATAATTGGTATCAATTTAAAGGTCAACCACTCCTCTTGGATATATTATCATCTTTACGTCCTTCAGGGGTAAATATATACGCTACAGAATAAAAATTTTGTAATTTTTCACAAAAGTCGGGGTCCATTTGACCAGCTAGATACTGACCGATCTTTATCAAAAAGGCATGCTTATTCTTTGGCCCGATCCCCTTCTCTATGTAAAAATTCCCGATGTTTGGGCCATAATTGGAGCGACCAGAAAATCAGAAAAAAATTAAGTATTTGGTCCATTTCATCCCCTAAATATTAACCGATCTTCACCAAACAGGGGTCTTCATTGGCCAGAATCCATCCTACATGCAAATTTCGTGAAGATTGGTCCATAACTGTGGCCTGTATCGTGTTTACAAATTATAATGGACAGACGGACGGACACACATTTCTAGTTCGACTCAGCTAGGCGAGATATGACCGGTATACTTAAAGGTGGGTCTAGGACAAATATTTCGCGGCGTTACAAACACTTGAGGCTGCACAAAGCTATAATACCCTGACAACATAGTTGTGTAGGGTATAAAAACCAGTAAGGAAAGTAGTAAAGTCGGACGCGGCCGATTATATGATACCCTTCACCACTATGAGTATATTAAACAGGACTCAATAGGACATTAATTGAGCTATGTCTGTACTTCTAGAAAATGCAGCAACGGTATTCTATGCTCAATTTTGTACGCTGTGAAAATTTCAGGCCAATCTGACAAACATGAGGAGTTTGATGCACCATTTACTTAAAATCGGACATAATTCCATGCTCAATTCAGTACGCTATGCCAAATTTTTTGCAAATCAAAAGATATATAGGGACTTTGGTGCACCATAAACATTAAATCGGACGAAACTATATATGGGAGCTATATTAAAATCTGGGCCGATTTTCACGACACTTGGCAGACAACACTACAGGCTCAATTCAGTAAGTTGTGCTAAATTTCGTGAAAATCGAAAGATATATAAAGACTTTGGTGCACCATTTACATTAAATAGGACGAAAATATATATGGGAACTATATCTAAATGTGAACCGATGTTTCCCAATTTCAATAGGGTTCGCCTTGGGCCAAATAAATGAGCTGTGCCAAATTTCATCCAGTTCGGATTTTAAATGCGACCTGTACTTTGTTTACAATTTAACACCAACTGACAAACGGACGGACGGAATACCCTGTACCACAGTGTGGTGAATCGAATAAAAATGTCAGCCAATTTAGTTGAAAAACGTGTTCAAACTAAAATATTCAAATTTTGGAGGTCTCATTTTATGGGCGTTACGGAATACTTGGTGGTATCGCTAACCGAAACGAAAAATCTAGGTGGAGATTTTCAACATTCTATCTTAAATATTAGGAGCTCTGTCGGATTTTAATGGATAAAACTATGATGTCCTCCTTATAGAAGACCAGAAATTATTTCTTTAGGAAAAGAGTATGCTTCTAAAGTCTACGGGAATTGAAATTGCTTGTCTATAAAGACGCCCTGAACTTCAGTCCGTCTATAACGGCAACTTGTAGCTCATCACTTCGACTATAAAAACTCCACTCACCTCGTTTTCAAATGCTCAGGAAGAGCTTAAGACTCCCTGAGCATCAATAATTACACCCTCAGCTTCAGTTCCTCTAAAAAAGACTCCATGAGCTTTTGTTCGATAAAGACTCCAATTGGTTCATAAAGTCTTTCTGTGCTTTATTTCATCAAAAAAAGCCCTAATGAGAACAAGTTTCCTGATCTTCAGTTCATCTATAAAGATTCGGTTCTTCGGCTCATTGATCTCTAGTTCATCTATGAAGATATCCTGAGTATCAGCTTGTCGGCACCTTGGCTTACGCACATCTATAAAAACTCCCGGAGCTCCAGGTCATGTGTATGTGAAGACTCCATAAAGTCTTATTGATATTAAGTTCATCTTTAAATACTCCCTGACTACCAGTCATCCATAAAGTCTTCTGAGCTCGCCCATAGAATACCCTAAGCTAATTACAGTTTGGCTATAAAGATCCCTAATCTTCAGTTCGTGTAAAAAATGTCTTTTATAGAATCCTTGTGCTTCAGATCGTCTATAAAGTCGTCCTGAACTTCGTCTTATCTATAAAGACTCCACGAGCTTCAGTGCGAACATAAAGACTGGCTGAGCTGCAGCTTGTATATAAACCTATCTGATTCTCGTTTCTACAGGTTCCATTCAAAATTTCTTCTTTTTTGTTGTAGGGTATACAAAGTTCGACCCCATGTACGTATCTGTATCACCTGATTGATGAATCCTTTAACTATGTATATGCATGTTCTTTGTGCCATCATTCTTGACCATCCTAAACAAACCTGTCCCGTACAGAAATCCAGTTTTACAGGAATCCCCTTTTGTTTGATATGCTGCAGCTGCATCATTTTTGTTGGTATGTTGATCTCCTTGTTGTTAGTCATATTTTTTTGGACTAGAATGAAATTTTACAGCATGGTCGGAGCTTCTATACGCAATGTAAATTCAGTTCTACTTTAGCGTCCGGCCAATCGTAACCATAACATAATTGAGCCGGTGAAGTACCGAAGTAATTCTTTTTTCGAATATAATGCGGCAAATAGTCGCTTTACTTGTGTTGGTGATGTGGGGTGTGTGCGTTATGCCGATCGATGGTATGGGTGAAAGGTAGGTTAGGCTGCATGGGAGGATAGAAATTTTAATGGATACATTTTTTTGTTTGGAATTTTGCAGTTACTATTCGATAATTGCACCCGGTGTTATAAAATCCAATCGAAAATATACGGTAATGGTGTCGCTGCACGATTCTTTGGAACCGGCAAAATTTAACATCCGTATAGAGGGACCCTACTACCATATGAGCAATGATGCCTATTTGCAGCCGCATGAAAGCAAGTTAATTGTTTTTATACCTCAAAAACTGGTTCAAGGTCCACATAAACTAGTCGTCGAAGGGGTGAGTGGCCTGGTGTTCCGCAATGAAAGTTTTCTATTTGCTTATCATAATGTTGGACCGAAGTTATACATATAAACCGATAAGGCTGTATACAAACCTGGTGAGGAGGTGCAATTTCGTGTTATGATATTAGATGAACATACAAGGCCATTGCAGATTCAAGAACCGATACGGGTTGAGGTGATGGTAAGTAGGGATGGGGAGGCAGGACATTTTAGAGAAGTATCTTTTAATAATTCCTATTTTTCTCCTCCTCCAGGATGGTGCCAAAAATCGTATCAAACAATTCAAGGATATAAAACTCGTAAAGGGCCTCTACACCAGCAAATTTCAACTATCCGAATATCCGGTTCTAGGTGATTGGTATATACGGGTATTTATCAGCGGCAAATACGATTACAGTGAACAGAAGCGTATACGTGTCCTGAAATATGTCCTCCCCAAGTTTAGTGTCTACATTAAAACCCAATTATTTTTAACTCGCGATATGGATCGCATTAAGGCCTTAATATATGGCCGATACACCTTCGATAAATATGTGGAGGGTAATGTAACGGCTCGACTAATCGACAATGTTCGCAATAAAATTCTACAGGAAAAACAGGTTGTGGTTAAGGATACGGTCGGTGTTGAATTCGATCTCAGCGATCCGGATTTATTGAAGCTGTATGGCTTTAAGCTACAGGTTGAATTATCGGAAAAACATACGGGTATGACAAAGAGTGAAGAGGTTTTTATGTCACTGCATGATGTGCCATATAATATTTATGTCTCGAGCGATTCTATACAATTCGAAAAAGGACGACCCTATCGTTTGACAGCCACTGTGAATTATTGGAGTGGTGCACCGGTTTTGGATAAGTCAATGCCGGTCGTAATGCAGCATGGCGATAAGGAATACAGTGCCTATTTAAATTCGAAGGGAGAGGCCATATTTGATTTCGATCATGATGAGAATTCCGATCATTTATTCCGCTTTGGGAATGCCACCTTTAAATTGTCCAATATTTTTGCCGATGATTCGTTTGGCAATAAGACGGAATCGTATTTTACATTGGGGCTGAAGGATGAGAGGTGAGTAGGGACAAATTCCTTTAAAATTCTTGAAAAATGAATCTTTGAAAAATCCACGCCTTGGATAGGCCTTGAAAAATGAATCTTTGAAAAATCCACGCCTTGGATAGGCCTTGAATATTAATCTTTGAAAAATCCACGCCTTGGATAGGCCTTGAAAATGAATCTTTGAAAAATCCACGCCTTGGATAGGCCTTGAAAATGAATCTTTGAAAAATCCACGCCTTGGATAGGCCTTGAAAATGAATCTTTGAAAAATCCACGCCTTGGATAGGCCTTAAAAATGAATCTTTGAAAAATCCACGCCTTGGATAGGCCTTGAAAAATTAATCTTTGAATACTCCACGCCTTGTATAGGCCTTGGAAAATGAATCTTTGAAAAATCCACGCCTTATATAGGCCTTGAAAAGTGAATCTTTGAAAAATCCACGCCTTGTATAGGCCTTGAAAATGAATCTTTGAAAAATCCACGCCTTGGATAGGCCTTGAAAATGAATCTTTGAAAAATCCACGCCTTGGATAGGCCTTGAAAATGAATCTTTGAAAAATCCACGCCTTGGATAGGCCTTAAAAATGAATCTTTGAAAAATCCACGCCTTGGATAGGCCTTGAAAAATTAATCTTTGAATACTCCACGCCTTGTATAGGCCTTGGAAAATGAATCTTTGAAAAATCCACGCCTTATATAGGCCTTGAAAAGTGAATCTTTGAAAAATCCACGCCTTGTATAGGCCTTGAAAATTTAATCTTTGAAAAATCCAAGCCTTGTATAGGCCTTGAAAATTTAATCTTTGAAAAATCCACGCCTTGGATAGGCCTTGAAAACTGAATCTTTGAAAAATCCACGCCTTGGATAGGCCTTGAAAAATGAATCTTTAAAAAATCCACGCCTTGGCTAGGCCTTGAAAATTAAATCTTTGAAAAATCCACGCCTTATATAGGCCTTGAAAATTAAATCTTTGAAAAATCCACGCCTTATATAGGTCTTGAAAATTAAATCTTTGAACAATCCACGCCGTATATAGGCCTTGAAAATTAAATCTTTGAAAAATCCACGCCTTATATAGGCCTTGAAAATTTAATCTTTGAAAAATCCACGCCTTGGGTAGGCCTTGAAAAATGAATCTTTGAAAAATCCACGCCTTGAATAGGCCTTGAAAAATGAATCCTTGAAAAATCCGCGCCTTGAAAAATTAATCTTTGAAAAATCCGCGCCTTGAAAAATGAATCTTTAAAAAATTCACGCCTTGGCTAGGCCTTGAAAAATTAATCTTTAAAAAATCCACGCCTTGGATAGGCCTTGAAAAATTAATCTTTAAAAAATCCAAGCCTTGGATTGGCCTTGAAAAATTAATTTTTGAAAAATCCACGCTTTGGATAGGCCTTGAAAATGAATCTTTGAAAAATCCACGCCTTGTATAGGCCTTGAAAAATGAATCTTTGAAAAATCCACGCCTTGGATAGGCCTTGAAAAATGAATCTTTGAAAAATCCACGCCTTGGATAGGCCTTGAAAAATGAATCTTTGAAAAATCCACGCCTTGGATAGGCCTTGAAAATTTAATGTTTGAAAAATCCACGCCTTGGATAGGTCTTGAAAAATTAATATTTGAAAAATCAACGCCTTTGATAGGCCTTGAAAAATGAATCTTTGAAAAATCCACGCTTTGGATAGGCCTTGAAAAATGAATCTTTGAAAAATCCACGCCTTGGATAGGCCTTGAAAAATGAATCTTTGAAAAGTCCACGCCTTGGGTAGGCCTTGAAAAATGAATCATTGAAAAGTCCACGCCTTGGATAGGCCTTGAAAAACGAATCTTTGAAAAATCCACGCCGTAGATGGCCTTGAAAAATAAATCTTTAAAAAATCCATGCCTTGGATAGGCCTTGAAAAATTAATTTTTGAAAAATCCACGCCTTGGATAGGCCTCGAAAAAATATTATTTAAATATTCTTTAAAAATATTCTTTAAAAAATATATTCTCCTTTCAGCCTTCCTCGCCTGGGTAAACCCGTGGAACTTGTGGTAACATCCACTGTGGAAATACCCTATCTGGTTTACACAATTATGGGTCACTCGAATATCATCCATGCTGATCGCATTACAGTGCCTGGCCGCCAAAAATCCCATACCATAGAAATAATACCATCCATCGAAATGGTACCCTATGCCTATGTGTATGTTCATTATATTCAGGACGGGATTTTGCGTTATGAGGAAATTGAGCTGGAATTTCCATTGGATTTCGAAAATCAAGTAAATCGAATCCAACAATAACAAAGTATTTGTATGTTCACCGAAATCCTTTTCTAGGTTACCGTCGATGCTCCCAAACAAGTACATCCGGGTCAAGAAGTCACTCTCGAATTGAAGGCACAACCAAAGTCGTTGGTTGGAATATTGGCTGTTGATTTGGGTGTATATCTCTTGGATCCCTCGTACGATCTCAAACGTATGGACATCTTGCGTTCATTAATGAATGATGTCTCATCGTTGCCATTTCGGGCTTTGGTCTATCCGGGCCTATTATCTGGGGTTATTACCTTTACCAATGCTCATTATGCATTTGTTCCACTGCATGGTAAGACCGTTATTTTGAATATTTATATTCTAAAACTTTAATCGATATTATTAATTTATTTATAGCCCATACTGCGGTCAGTCCCGCTGGGGTCAATCCTCTTAAATTCCGTCAAAAGTTTCCGGAAACATGGATTTTTCAGAATTATGAAATGTAAGTCCTTCCACGCCTGATGGTCCTTGAAAAATATTTTTTTTTTAAATCCACACCATCAGGGTCCTTAAAAAATATATATTATTTTTTTAAACCTCGCCTGATGGTCATTTACAAAATATTTTGTTAATATCCACCTCTGATGGTACCTCAAAAAATATTTAAAAAAATATTTAAAAAAAAAAAACAATTCTTTAGACCCTTAAAAATAAATAATCATTTAAAAAATGTTTTTATTTTATTTTCAGCTCTGACAATATAACCGAGATAAAATTGGAGATACCCGAAACAATTACCACCTGGCGGATCACCGCATTTTCGCTAAACGAAAAAACCGGTCTTGGCATAGTTAAAGGACCCACCGATATAACCACAATACAACCGTTTTTCATTAGCCTCAATTTACCCTATTCCGTGAAACGGGGTGAAATTGTGGCCATACCAGTCCTCGTACACAACTACCTCGAACAAGAAGTTGAATCGGAAATTACTCTCTACAATGAGGCTGGAGAATTTTATTTTATGGATACAATCATCTTCAATCCCAAACGAGGTTCGGAAGACAAGAAACGGGCAAAGAGGCTTAAGGTTCCTGCAAATAGTGTTGGCAGTGTGGCCTTCCTTATCAACCCCAAACAAGTTGGAGAGGTGAGTTTGCGAGTGGCTGCCACAAATTCTCTAGCCGAAGATGGTGTAATACAAAAACTTCGTGTGGAACCGGAGGGAATGATTAAGCGGCACACAAAGCCTTTATATATCAGTGCCTCGCCTGGAGAGAAGACAAAGGCCACTTTCCACATAAATATCCCCCGTGATGTTGTACCACAATCGGAGTTCATTACTCTCTCGGTGAGTGGCAATAATATGGCTCCAACGCTCAAGAACCTCAATGGGTTGGTTTTAATGCCCACCGGTTGTGGCGAACAAAATATGGTAAATTTTGCACCGAATGTTTTGGTTCTACAGTATTTGAGGGCGACGGGAAGATATTTTAAGGAAAAGGAGCTGGTGGCAAAGGCCAGAAATTTCATTGAAGTAGGTTATCAGCAACAGCTGTCATATCGCCATTCGAATGGAGGCTATAGTGTATTTGGTCAGGCGAATGATGAGGAGCCAAGTACATGGCTCACCGCATATGTGGTGAGATTTTTTATCAAGGCTACGAGATATTTACCCATGATGGAGGCTCATATTATCGATTCGGGTCTAACATATTTGGCCAGTACCCAGCGTAGTGATGGTAGTTTCCCCTATACCGGTTATCTTTTCAATCCGGCTCAACAGAATCGTTTTGGTGGTGCGGCATTTATTTTGATGACATTCTTGGAGGATAAGGTGAGCAATTCTTGTTTCTTCTATATAGAAGGTCAGATTTTTCTTGAGTAGCAGAGAAGTAGGCCATGGTCGGCTGCCTCTTCCTATTCTATAGGATAGAAGTAGGTCAGGAGGCCTGCTGCTTCTAGGCCTGCTGCTTCTTCTATTCTATAGAATAGAAGTAGGTCAGGAGGAGGCCTGCTGCTTCTCCTATTCTATAGAATAGAAGTAGGTCAGGAGGAGGCCTGCTGCTTCTCCTATTCTATAGAATAGAAGTAGGTCAGGAGGAGACCTGCTGCTTCTCCTATTCTATAGAATAGAAGTAGGTCAGGAGGATTCCTGCTGCTTTTACTTCTATAGAATAGAAGTAGGTCAGGAGGAGACCTGCTGCTTCTCCTATTCTATAGAATAGAAGTAGGTCAGGAGGAGACCTGCTGCTTCTCCTATTCTATAGAATAGAAGTAGGTCAGGAGGAGGCCTGCTGCTTTTCCTATTCTATAGAATAGAAGTAGGTCAGGAGGAGGCCTGCTGCTTCTCCTATTCTATAGAATAGAAGTAGGTCAGGAGGAGGCCTGCTGCTTCTCCTATTCTATAGAATAGAAGTTGGTCAGGAGGAGGCCTGCTGCTTCTCCTATTCTATAGAATAGAAGTAGGTCAGGAGGAGGCCTGCTGCTTCTCCTATTCTATAGAATAGAAGTAGTTCAGGGGGAGGCCTGCTGCTTCTACTTCTACTATAGAAGTAGCCAGGCCTGCTTCTTTTTTGACTCTTCTTCTTATTTTATTTTGTTTATTTTTTTTCCAGAAATTCGCCGAAAAATATAAATCCACCATTGAAAATGGTCTGAAATTTCTGAACGATAACTTGGAGGGTAATACGGATATTTATGCCCTTTCCATAATCGCCGTGGCCATGCAAATGGCTCAACATGCCAATGCCACAAAAATCCTCGATAAACTTGAAGAACAAAAGCAAAGATCCGATGGTCGCATATGGTGGTCACAAAATGATCATGATCATGCCAAAGATGTTGAGATCACTGCCTATGTCCTGATGGCCCTTTTGCTGGAAAAGCAGACCCGAAATATTCGAGAAGAGCAAGAAATTTTCAAATGGCTGGCGGAACAACGTAATGAACGTGGTGGCTTTAAATCGACACATGATACCGTTGTGGGTCTGCAAGCATTGGCGGCCTATTCGGAGAAATATAATACCTTAGACTCGTTAAATTTACGAGTAAAATATTTTGCAACTAATTTCCGCAAACAAAAATTGAAATCCGGCGAACTGCAGGTGGATGGAAATAATGTGATGATTTTACAGATGGAAGAGGTTAGGAGGGTGTTTCGGAAATATTTCTCACAAAAACTAATTGCTTTGCCTTTTTCAGTTCCCCAAATACACCCGCTGCATAGACGTAGAAGCCTCCGGTTCGGGTAATGCCTTGCTGCAGTTGTATTATCATTACCACATCAGTTCCGAAGATGATTTCCAACATTTCCGCATTAATCCCAAGGCGAAATTGGTAAATCCGGAAGAATTGAATTTGGAAATTTGTTTCAGTTATCGTCAGGATGCTAACTCCGTTGCAGGTGGCAATTCGACCGGCACAAATATGATAATTATGGAGACTAATTTACCCTCCGGTTTTACAACCAATGAAGACTACGGTAATGAATTGCTGGATAATGAGCTGGTCGATCGTATAGAATTGCGAAATTCCGACACCACTTTGGTTATGTATTTTGAAAAGCTATCAGCAAATATTGATAATTGTTTTACGATCATGGCTGATAAGCTTAACGATGTCCTACAGCGTAAACCGGCATCGGTGGCTGTGTATGATTATTACAATATCAGTCGTCATGATACGGCATTCTATAGTATTTGAAATGCTTGATATGAATTTGAAAATAAAATAAATAATAGAGAACAATAATAGTAATGAGAAGTAATTTTGTTAAGTTCGAAGATGGGCTATATCGGTGCATTTTGGCTTCTTATTGTGTACTACATTTCTCAACTAAAAATTATATGTATAGGTTCACTTTTTCTGGTAGGCCCTATACATCGGTATGGAGGTTGCAGTCAAGTGTGGAACTGCCGATGTAGAGGTGCAAAATGTTACCGTTTTTTACCGGATATAAGTCCGCTTTTAGAAGGTAAATATAGCCTGGTACTAGAAGATTTCTATAGCAAATTGGTAGGTCATCATTTGACACGGTTAATGAGGATGTCCCTACGAGGATAAGAGGAGATTGACACAGTTTGCCAGACATAACCATTGTGGCACCGGGTCAGATAAATGACGTATCCCAGCAACCCGTCATTTCACTCGGCGCAAACTACCTTCCTATCATCGTGTCCGTCAACAGGCCAACCGACCTCTGAACGCTGTACTTTCCTGAACCATGGGAAATCTGATTGGCCTCATTTCAGATTGTTTACAAATCACCGCTTCAGGGAGCTGCATATTCCCTCAGATTCTCGGGTAGTTGAGAGAAATTTTCGTCAAATCACCACTACTGCGACCGCTCCATTCATGCCTGCTGGTCGAATACCCGAAGTAATACCAAATTTCCCAACAGAGGCAACGGTACTGGCAAATGAACTTGAGGAGCTCCGTTGTACGACCCCTGAAGACCCAGGGTTGCGACAACTTACCCTTGAAGTCAACAGGCTAGTATGCAAGCACAAAAGGAAAAATTGGTTAAATCACCTGAAGTAGTACAACATTGTTACTGGATCAAGTAAATCGTGGGTAACGCTTGAGTCACTCTCGAAGAAAATATGACAGGACGGCCGTCTCGTAACTGTGACAGTCACGAAGAGGTACGCGTTTTACTTTAATAGTCAATCCACCCCGAGAGTGACGGGGCCAAAAAGAGTGTACTACGTCGCAGAAGGTCACTCCGATCCAAGGAGGTAACACCAGTTTTTTTTCCAGTTGCCAACATCAGCATGGATTCCGTAAGATGTACAGTACCACAATAACAGGACTTAGGTTATGGTGGCACTTGACCTATCGAAGTCCTTCGATACCGTCAACCATGCCAAGCTGTTCCAGGACATAGAGAAGACAAATCTCCGACCGTGTTCGTAACGTTGGGTAATCAACTTTATATGGGGACGCCAGTCGTATGTGGAATTCAGAAACTTAAATTCTGAACCATGTAGAGTGAAACAGGGAGTTCCCCATGACATAATTATGGAAGGTAGTCGCATTTGAGGAATTTATAATGGCAACACATTTTATTCTGCAACTCATAAACTTCTACATAGCTGATCTTGTAAATTACTTCAATCTGATTAATATGAAAATATCCGCCACACTATTCACCACATGGACGGCTGAAATGAAGCTCCGGCTGACACAAACTACCCCAAGATACTGAGAGTAACTTTCGATAGCATTTTCACGTCGTCTGCGCAAGTCACTGCCTTATGCGATAAGCTGAGAATTAGGAACAAGGTCCTCGCTAGTCGCTAGCCGGCAGCACATGGAATACTGTTAAAGAAACCTTGTTGACATCTTTTAAAGCAAATAAGCCCGTCAGTATTGAGCTATGTGACACCAGTGTGTTTTGCGAATGTAAATAATACGCAGTGGAAGAATATCCATACCTGTCAGAATTCCGCTCTGAGAACTGCAAGTCACTGCTTTATGCGATGAGCTCAGGAGTAGGAACAAGGTCCTCGCTAGTAGCTAGCCGGTTACATTTTGGACGCTGAAAAAGTAACTTTGTTGGCATCTTATAAAGCAATAGGCCGGTCAGTGGTAAGCTATGCTGTACCAGTTTGGTTTTCGAATGTAAGTGATACGCAGTTGAAGAATATCCAGTCCTGCCAGAATGCTGCTCTGAAAACTGCAACAGGGTGTCTTCTCAGGACTTCAGTGGACCATCTTTATGAGGAGATGAATTTCTTACCCCACCATTTGAACCAACTAAATGTTGTCAATGCTTGGGTATTATTGTCAATGCTTGGGTATTATTGGCTGGAACACTCCTGTCATAGTCTTATGGAGAGAATTCCCAGGCACTTCTGGAGAGATCTTCATTATCTAGAGAGGGATGTCCAAAGTTATAAGCGTGAACCTCTAGATCATTGAACCAACGAAGCAGTTGTGAATGGCATTCACACAGCCGCAGTCGCTCAGGCAGTACAGCAATATCGTGTGTATACCATAATCGGAAAATACCATAACACTAATAACAGAGGAGAAGCCAATAATAGAGGAGAAGCTAGGGAGCGCAAAAGTCGACTTTGAGACTTTTCAATTTTTGCCTCTGACCAAAAATTTGACTTTTCGATTATGTCAAACCTGTGCAAAGTCGATTTTCTATTTTTACCGAATAGATGTGTGACGTAGGGGATGATAGATACCAAACAACGGGTCTGATTGGCTTTAACGTGATAAAACCCAGGCTCTCCCCCTACTATAAAAACCAACGAAAAAACAAACCCCTCAATGTTGAAGACCCTCGCAAACGTATAAACGATCACGATCTGGACAGAACAAGGTGCTGTTTTCGCTTTGGCGAATGAACTTAAGAAACCGATATTATTGCCTTAAAAGAAATACAATGGAAAGGGACTGGCGTAGGTAAGTCAGGAGAATAGAAGTCTTCGTCTCCAGATTCATACCAGTAGATGAGTGAATTGCTATAATCCGTATAAAAGCGATTTTTTTTACATCAGTCTTATTTGCGCCCATGCTCCGACAGAAGACAAAGATGAGCAGACCAAAGACATATTTTACGAGCGCCTAGAAACAGTATATGTCTGCTGCCCTGGTTATGACATTAAAATGCTGCTAGGAGATTTTAATGCAAAAATCGGAAGGGAAAACATTTTCGTACCCTATGGAAAAATCAGCCTCCATGAAGAAACATCAGACATCGGCATTAGGTTGATTGACTTCGCGGGAAGGCCACCGGGATTGCTCTCGATCAAACAAAGAGAAATCAAATCGATCATCTTGTGAGCGAAAATCGAGTCGGACCACTACCTTGTAGCAGCCAAGGTTAGCACTCATCTTAAGGTGGCAGCAAAAGTGCGATCTAACACAACACGGTAGCAGAAGCCTATTTCGCTCAACTTACCCGCCTGCTTGACAAAAGCACTCCTTGTCCTTAATATAGAAGTCCAATGGCAAAGAATTGCCTACTCCCTACAAGCTGCAGCAAGAGCAATACTTGGGTACCAAGGACCACCATCAACAAACCCATGGTACGATCAGGAATGTCGTAATGCTACTGATGTGAAAAAATCGCAGCGTATTGGGCAACCCTGCAAACAGCAGCAACACGTAATCCGATGGAGAATTATCGGGAGAAAAGGAGAGAGGAGAAACATATTTTCAGAACAAAGAAGAAAGAACAAAAAAAAAAAAAAAATGTGAGCGTAAGCAAATCCAGATGTACAGGAGACAGAGTGAGGTCCGGAAGTTTTACCAACGAGTAAAACGGAGCACTTGACAGTTTGTCGTGTAACATTCTGCTGGAAAAGATCATACGGGAGGCAATGGTGAACAGACATGGCACTCTGTACACAAAGCAACACATATTACTCGCCTACGTCGATGACATTGACATTAGGTCGAACATTACGAACGCCAACAGCCACCTTTGAACGTATTGGAGTCTGCCAAAGTGGGTCTGGAATAAATGAAAGACCAAGCTGATGGACGTCTTACGTCCATTAGACTTGGACCAACTGTGGAACTTGAAAACCACAGCTTCCATCTGTTGAACGACTTTATATACCTCAGTACCGCCATAAACAAAACTGATAACATCATCGAAGCCAATAACAACATAATATTCCGCATACCAAAATAATATGTAACACGTGAAGGCTAGCTGAGCTATATTCTCTTGTCAGTGAATCCTTTATCTTAGTTACAGCTTCGAAACAGAACCTGTTCAGAGCATGCAATGAAAGTTTATTCTTGGTCATCCCGAAGCAGAACAAGTTCGGAGCAACTTTCAGTTTATAAGAGGATTATTTGTGTGTGGTTCTTGTTGTTAGTTTTATTTTTTCTGTTTAGAGAAGTATTGACATCGACAGAGAAGTGGCCAACAGGTTCTCCATGTTCGGCAAATTCAGTTGTATTTTAGCGTTTAGGTCGTAACATAAGTCTTGACTTCATTCAACCGGTGAAGTAACGGAACATCGTTTGAAATGCAACAAATAGCCGCCTTACTTGTGTTAGTGCTAGGGTTCATCATGCCAGTCGATGGTGCGAATGAAAGGTAAGTTAGCCTCCTCCCAAGAATTATTGAAATAAATACACAAGGAGATTTTAATTGATTTTTTTCTCACTTTTGCCGCCACTATTCGATTATTGCTCCCGGTGTCATCAAGTCCCATCGTTATTATACCGTTGTGGTATCGTTGCATGAGGCATTGAAGAATGCCATATTTACTATAAGCATCGATGGACCCAATTGCTCAATGTCCACAGTCTTACATGTGGAACCGAACCAAACCAAGTTCGTGAGTTTTCGACTGGGAAAATTGTTTAAAGGTGATCATAAACTAATCGTTGAGGGTATTAGTGGTCTAGTGTTTCGCAATGAAAGTCCCATAATTGCAATGAAAGTCCCATAATTGCAGAATTTACATACAAACTGATAAGATTGTGTACAAACCGGGGGATCAAGCTCAATATCGTGTTTTAATATTGGATGAGCATACGAGACCGCTGCGGATTAAAGACCCTGTTCGAATAATAGTAACGGTAAGTTAAAGGAAAGTGAAGTGAAGGATTTATCGTATGCTACACTAATTACAAAATTTTCCTTCTTGCAGAATGGTGAACTATATATTCCTAAGCAAGGTAGCGGTGTTTATTTCTCGAAGAGCCTTTACTATGGTACATTTAAAATTCCCCCCGACGTGGTTTTGGGTGATTGGAAAATACGAGTCTCAATAGAAGGGGAATACGATTTTCACAAAGAGAAACATATATCTGTTCGGGAAAATATTTCGCCGAAATTTAATGTTTACATTAAGACCCAGAAAGTGGTAACACGCAATGTGGATCGCATACAGGCCATGATATATGGAAAATATAATTCCGGCACCTATGTGGAGGGTAATGTGACGGCCAGACTTATTGATCCCAATCACAATAAAATTTTGCAAGAAAACCAATTCATTATAAAGGATACAATCAGTATTGAGTTTTCACAAATTGATGCTGAATTGCAGAATGTTAGCAGATTAAAGCTATGGGTCGAATTAACTGAACAGCATACGGGTCTGACAGAAAGTGGGGAGCTTTATATGCCCCTACATGATGTGCCGTATTATATTGAAGTTTCAAGAGACTCTATCGAATTGCGTGAAGGTAAGCCATATCGTGTGACATCCAAGGTAAGATATTGGAACGGTGCACCGGTTTCGGATAACTCAATGCCGGTTATTTTGCAACATGGCGATAAGAAATATAGGGCCTATTTAAATTCGAATGGAGAGGCCTTATTTGATTTTTTGATTTTTTTTGATCACCAAAATGCCGATTATTTGTTTCGCAGTGACAATGCCACCTTTAATTGGCCAAAATATTTGCGAATGACTCAAAGGGGGACCAGAGCGAATCATATTTTACCCTGCAAAGAAATGTGTAGGTGTTTTCCAAAAAAAAAAAATTAATTTGAAAAATCCAAACTTGGCCCTGTTTTGAAATTTTCTATTTAAAATGGCACGTCCGATCATTCTTTAAAAACCCACGCCTAAAAGTATTCTTTAAAAACCCACGCCTAAAAGTATTCTTTAAAAACCCACGCCTAAATGTATTCTTTAAAAACCCACGCCTAAAAGTATTCTTTAAAAACCCACGCCTAAAAGTATTCTTTAAAACCCCACGCCTAAAAGTATTCTTTAAAAACCCACGCCTAAAAGTATTCTTTAAAAAGCCACGCCTAAAATTATTCTTTAAAAAGCCACGCCTAAAATTATTCTTTAAAAACCCACGCCTGAAATTATTTTTTAAAAACCCACGCCTTAAATTGTTCTTTAAAAACCCACGTCTAAAATTATTCTTCAAAAACCCACGCCTAAAATTATTCTTTAAAAACCCACGCCTAAAAGTAGTCTTTAATAACCCACGCCTAAAATTATTCTTTAAAAACCCACGCCTAAAATTATTCTTCAAAAACCCACGCCTAAAATTATTCTTTAAAAACCCACACCTAAAAGTAGTCTTTAATAACCCACGCCTAAAATTATTCTTTAAAAACCCACGCCTAAAATTATTCTTCAAAAACCCACGCCTAAAATTATTCTTTAAAAACCCACACCTAAAAGTAGTCTTTAATAACCCACGCCTAAAATTATTCTTTAAAAACCCACGCCTAAAATTTTCTTTAAAAACCCAACGCCTAAAATTATTCTTTAAAAATCCACGCCTAAAATTATTCTTTAAAAAGCCACGCCTAAAATTATTCTTTAAAAAGCCACGCCTAAAATTATTCTTTAAAAACCACGCCTAAAATTATTTTTTAAAAACCCACGCCTAAAATTATTCTTTAAAAACCGACGCCTAAAATTATTCTTTAAAAACCGACGCCTAAAATTATTCTTTAAAAACCGACGCCTAAAATTATTCTTTAAAAACCGACGCCTAAAATTATTCTTTAAAAACACACGCCTAAAATTATTCTTTAAAAACCCACGCCTAAAATTATTCTTTAAAAACCCACGCCTAAAATTATTCTTTAAAAACCCACGCCTAAAATTATTCTTTAAAAACCGACGCCTAAAATTAGTCTTTAAAAACCCACGCCTAAAATTATTCTTTAAAAACCCACGCCTAAAATCATTCTTTAAAAGCCCACGCCTAAAATTATTCTTTAAAAACCCACGCCTAAAATTATTCTTTAAAAACCGACGCCTAAAATTAGTCTTTAAAAACCCACGCCTAAAATTATTCTTTAAAAACCCACGCCTAAAATCATTCTTTAAAAGCCCACGCCTAAAATTATTCTTTAAAAACCCACGCCTAAAATTATTCTTTAAAAACCGACGCCTAAAATTAGTCTTTAAAAACCCACGCCTAAAATTATTCTTTAAAAACCCACGCCTAAAATCATTCTTTAAAAGCCCACGCCTAAAATTATTCTTTAAAAACCCACGCCTAAAATTATTCTTTAAAAACCGACGCCTAAAATTAGTCTTTAAAAACCCACGCCTAAAATTATTCTTTAAAAACCCACGCCTAAAATCATTCTTTAAAAGCCCACGCCTAAAATTATTCTTTAAAAACCCACGCCTAAAATTATTCTTTAAAAACCCACGCCTAAAATTATTCTTTAAAAACCCACGCCTAAAATTATTCTTTAAAAACCCACGCCTAAAATTATTCTTTAAAAACCGACGCCTAAAATTATTCTTTAAAACCCCACGCCTAAAATTGTTCTTTAAAAACTCACGCCTAAAATTATTCTTTAAAAACCCTCGCCTAAAATTATTCTTTAAAAACCCTCGCCTAAAATTATTCTTTAAAAACCCTCGCCTAAAATTTTTCTTTAAAACCGCACGCCTGAAAAACATATTCTTTAAAAACAAATCACGCCTTGTGTAGGTCCCCGAAAAAATATTCTGTAAAATACAAACCACGCCTTGTGTAGGTCCCTGAAAAAATATTCTTTAAAAAATCCACGCCATCCACCTGAAAAAAATATTCCTTAAAAATCCACGCCTTGTGCAGGTTCCTAGAAAAATATTCTTAAAAAAAAAAACGTTTCGCTTTGCCTTCCTATTCCCAGCTTTCCCCGTTTGAATGAACCCCTGGAACGTTTCGCTTTGCCTTCCTATTCCCAGCTTTCCCCGTTTGAATGAACCCCTGGATATTCTGGTCAACTCCTTCGTGGAAATACCCTATCTGATTTAAACAGTTATGGGTCATTCGAATATCCTTCATGCTGAACGCATTGAAGTACCTGCCGGCCAAAAAACCCAACCATAACAATAATACCAACCCTGGAAATGATATGCTGTGGCTATGTTTATGTCTACTGTATTCAAGATGGCAAGTTGCGTTATGCGGAATTGAAGTTGTTTTTGCAATTGGATTTTGAAAATCAGGTAGAGTCAATCCATATCAAAAAAATATATGTATATATATATATTGAAATACAATTTTGTTAGGTTGAAATAAGTGCACCCAGTGCAGCAAAACCGGGTGAAGAAGTTACTATCGAAGTGAAGGCTCAACCGGATAGTCTGGTCGGTCTATTGGCTGTCGATGTTGGCATACATACATACGATCCATCACATGATCTCAATCGTAAACGTATTCTGCAATCTATGTTATATGATGTTTCAGCATTGCCATTCCCAGCTGTTGTTTATCCGGGTCTGCTATCGGGTAGTATTACCCTAACAAGTGCCCATTATGAGTTTGTGCCAGATAGTGGTAAGTGTTTTATTATTATTTATTTCTTGCAAATATATCAATATTAAAATTTGTTTTCTATTTAGCCAATAAATCAAACACTATTCCCGCTAGTACTGCCATTCCGGCTGCGATGAGTCCATACCGCGCAAATTCTCTTCCATTCCTTACGGACCCATGGATTTTTGAAAATTATGATATGTAAGTTTTTTTTAACTCCTAAACTAAAATCGTTATGTTGATTTCCATATTCTAGAAGATGGGATCTTATAGGGAATAGTTTTCACTATGAGGATCTCTATTTTATAAAATACCCTTTTTTTCTTTGCAAATATTTTCAGTACCAACAGCACAACCCTATTAAAATTTGTGATGCCGAATTCGAGTAACTCCTGGTTTATAACAGCATTTTCAATCCATGAGAAAACTGGCCTCGGCATTGTGGATACACCCATTTATTTAATTAACGATTCCGATTTTTAAGAAATCTGTATAGGAACTGTAATAATCCTGTAATATTAATAAGAATAAATAAATGAAATTAGAACGATATTGATAATTTTTGGAACCTATTGAGAACTCGAAATTTAGTGATGGGATTGGTGGTATAATGTTAGGTTTTGAGCTGTAAAAATGATCTCAGCCACAGACCAATAGGACGAAGATCCGTCGGCTGAACTGGACATGAAAATAAATGGCCTGTATCATACGGGCCCTGCCTGCATGTGAAATAAATGTTTTCCATCCCGGCGACTCTCGCTTGATACATATTTAGGACGACTGACCAAAGCTGCGCTAAGATAGTTTTGGTTCTTCTGGGCAGAGTCTTCTCACCTTCGGCTACCGCTGGAGGTTGACAGTTAAGGACACGGTTTGGTTCATGCTCATTGACAGTTTGCTGGTCTGAGTGTGAACAGTTCTCGCTTGATGTCCTTCCGGATATGTCGTGTGGATGAATCCACCAGGATGCGTGGGCAGATGGCATGCCAGCAGAAACTGTCTGGTTGCTACACTGACAGAATGCGATACGTACGTAGTACATTATTCTGTGTGGTTTGAAGCATTCTCCATTGCGAATTGCTAATGAACAAAGTTGAGGACCGATATACATACAACTTTGTAAGCGGCCTCCATGTCCCATGTAGTTCCCGATATGGCTTTGAGCACCCTTTTACTATTCTAAACTTTTATTTTCAGCGCTGCGGTGTGCCTGGAGAATCAGGAGGCTTTCAAGGTGATTCATAGTATTTTAGGATTCTGACCGTTGGAATGGTCCTTAGTCGATAAGTTTAATTGTCGCATGATCTCCTTTGCCCACGATGTGAAGATAGTGGAGGTTGGTTTAGATGGAGAAATCTGCAAGTTTCTACCCTGAAAGAATGTGACTACCGAAGACAAGTAGGGTTTGATTTTGTCTTCGATTTTCACTACATCTACTTACGTGACGCCCATTTTTTATTTTGAGGCTCTTCGACGTCTGTCCCCTGAACTCAACATATGTCTGCCTGTCTTCTAAGCTTTAGGTTCCCCGTCATGGATGGCAGCAGGAGGTACTCCAAACCATTCGCTAGTGGTGACAGAAGGGAGATAGGCCGATATGAATCTCCCCGATTAGCTTATTTGTCCGGTTTTGGCAGTGGGATAATTCTCGCCATCTTCCAAACCTCCGGTATTACTGATTGATTGATGGAAAGAGTGAGAATGTGTGCTAAATATCACTTTGCTGCTGGGCCGATATGTTTGAGCATGACCATTGAGATGCCGTCAGGCCCTAAGGAATGACAAATTTATTACACACTCCAACTTATGCTGGAGGGTATACTAAGCAAGTAAAAACCTCGCTGAGTTTGTCGGGCCCATGTGATGTGCATTCAAAAATTTTTAAAAAGGTCGGGACCTTTATATTGAGACTTTCTTATTGTAAATTTTCTGCTAGCAGTTTGTTTATGCTTTGAGAAAGCTATGCCCATTACATTACAGATACTCAGGTTGGAAAACTGGGCTAGGAACTTTGGCATACAGAACATAAAGCGGGAGGATATCCTTTATATAGGAAATGTGTTAAAACATGAACCTACATGGCAATATTTTGCAAATATGTTTCTCACCCTTTAAGAATTCTTACTCACTTAGCTGGCTTGAAACAGAACATTTGTTCCAGAAGCCGATTTTAAAAATTATTTCTAGGCGTGTCGGTCTTGTGCGCAGCTCTTCTAATTTGAAAGATTTCGAATTGTTGTCTTGCACTTGATTATTCCATTGAATTCGTGGCCTTCCCCTCCATTAGCCCTCTGCGTCCCATCCACTAGCCCGACAAATTTTGATCCATGTAAGCTCGTACATCCCCATGTTGATATTACGCTGGCACCTGGCGAAGATATATAAAATTAGCCTTATAGAGCGGGAAAACTACAATAGTTTAAAGTGTGTATTCATTTTTTTGAAGCACCCTGCATATTATTATCGGGACAAGGAGTGCTTTCGTCAAGCAAAAGGGTAAGTTGATCGAAGTAGGCATCTGCTACTGTTATGTTTGCAGCTTTTCGATGTCGAGTTTCCGTGTTGTGTTAGATCGTAGCTTTGCTGCTATATTAAGACGAGTGCGAACTTTAGCTGCTACAAGGTAGTGGTCCGACTCGATTTTCGCTCCTTGGATCGATCGAACGTCTAAAAAACTGGATGAATGCCTTCCGTCTATCACAATATGATCAACTTGAATTCTCGTTGTTCGATCGGGAGAAATCCAGGTGGCCTTGTGTATATCGAGATGCTTGAATCTTAGCTACAAAGTCAATCAGCCGTTGCCGGATGTTTCTTTGTGTAGGCTGGTTTTTATACCCTTTACCACACTGTGGTACAGGGTATTATGTCTTTGTGCATATGTTTGTAATAGGCAAAAGAGAATATGCATAGAATCACTTTCTGAGTCGATTTATGCATGTCTGTCTGTCCGTCTGTCCATGTTAAATTGTAAATAAAGTGTAGGTCGCATTTATTATCCGAATGAGATGAAATTTGGCACAGACCATTTATTTGGCCCAGGGACGAACCCTATTGAAATTGGGAAAAATCGGTTCAGATTTAGATATAGCTCCCATATATATGTTCGCCCGATTTTTCGCAAATGGTGCACCAAAGAGGCAAATGTAGGTCGATTGGCACGAAATTTTGCACAACGTACTGAAGTTATGATAAACTAACGTGTGCCAAGTTTTATTGAAATCGGTTCAGATTTAGATATAGCTCCCATATACATGTTCGTCCAATTTTTCGCAAATGGTGCACCAAAGATTTAAAGTGTGTTCGATTGGCACAACATTACGCGCAACGTATCGAAATGGATCTGGGTTAACCGTTATATGGGGGCTACCCGAAAAAGTGGACCGATACTTATAATTTTTAGTAGAGACATTTGGTACGTGGACCGATAAAGCTTATCTTCGGACCTGCAGACAAGAGACAACTTTATGCAAAATTTTGGCGATCTATCTCAATTTGTTTAGACGCTAGAGTGATTAAAACAGAAAGACGGACCTTCAGAAATCGTCATAGAATTTTACGCTGATCAAGAATATATATACTTTATACAAATATATCCGGTTATTGATCGTTGGGTTAAGTCGGTTCCCATATAGACACAGATCACATATTTAACTTAGTCGAATTTCATGTCAATGGTCCTTCAAAAATTCAATGTCTGTTAGGATATATTTCTTGAATATAGCCAAAGTGGTAAAGGGTATCCGCCCCGTCCGCCCCGTCCGACTTTACTACTTTCCTTACTGGTTTTCTATGTGTGTGAGCAATAATTTTTCCCTTCCGATTTTTGTATTAAAATATTCTTGCAGAAGTTTAATGTTATGGCCAGGGCAGCGGCCATATGATGTTTCTAGGCGCTCGTAAAATATGTCTTTGGTCTACTCATCATTGTCTTCCGTCGGAGCATGGGCACAAATAAGACTGATGTGAAAAACATTGAAGGCTAATGTTTGTTTTTTGTTCCTGTGTCTCATTCAAACTCCTTTTCTTGAAGATTTAAATGTAGAATTAACAAATATTATGAAGAGCCACAAGAGAGAGAGACCAAGTATCCAGTTTACCAAACATACATAATACGACGATGAAAAATACTAATTGCTTACAAATGCATTATCAAATCCTTTGTCGTAATTATAAATGTAGTTTGTATGCTTGACCATTCTCAACAAACCAGTTCAGAACACCAATTTAGTTTCATTGTTTTGTGTTTTATTCTGGATGGAGGGAAAAATTTACATTGCGAACAAACAAACCTGTCTGTAGCGCTTACACATTCAGTTGTAATTCGGCATTTGGACCAAACATAAGCCCGGCTTTATTCAGCCGGTGAAGTAGCACAATATTTTTTTTTTGAATAAAATGCGGCAAATATTCACCTTATTCGTGTTGGTGTTAGGCTTCTTCATGCAGGTTGAGGGTGCAAATGAAAGGTAAGTTAGCCACCATGAAAAGGATTATTTGCTTATTGTATTGATCACATCATTTATTATGCAGCTACTATTCGGTTATTGCCCCCGGCGTTATTAAGCCCTTTCGCAATTACACGGTGGTGGTAACGCTTCATGAGGCTCTGGAGCAGGCAAAATTTAATATTCGCATCAATGGTCCCTACTATCAAATGAACAATGTTGTTTATTTGCAACCTAATGAAACTAAGTCGGTTATTTTTCGACCAGAGAAGTTGGTTGAAGGTCCTCATAAACTAGTCGTTGAGGGTGCTAGTAGTGGTCAAGTGTTTAATTGCCCATCATAATGTTGGACCCAAAGTATGCATACAAACTGACAAGGCTGTATATAGACCGGGCGAACAAGTACAATATCGTGTTTTAATATTGGATGAACACACAAGACCCTTTCAGATTGATGATCCTGTACGAATTGAAATTATGGTGAGTGAGAATCAGAGCGAATAATAGGAAGCAAAATGCAATAGGAAATCGACGTTAATCCTTTCAGTGTCAAGAAAAAAAATTGTTGGAATAAAAATCTAAAATTTTGTTTTTAAAATTATATAATGGTATAGCGTTTAGAAAAACCAGTAAGGAAAGTAGTAAAGTCGGACGGGGCCGACTATATGATACCCTTCACCACTATGGGTATATTAAACAGGACTATTAACATGTAATTGGATGAAAAAAAGTAATATTTATCTAAATGTGAATCTACCTAGATCTATCCTTAAAGTATGTTAATCGACTTCAAACAAATATAAATAAGTCCGTTGGGCTATGTCTGTACTTCTAGAAAACGCAACTACGTAATTGTATGCTCAATTTTGTGCGTTGTGCACAATTTGATGTCAATCTGACTAACATGAGGAGTCTGATGCCCAATTTACTTGAAATCGGTCGAAAATATATATGGAAGCTCTATCCAAATATTAAGCGATTTCAAACAAACTTGTCACAGGTTAGGTTATACTAATTTCAGAACGTTTTGTTTCTATTGGTTCCTTAGTACGTCAATTACTTAAAATCAATCTATAATAAAAGGGAGCTATATCTAAATCTGGACCGATTTTCACGAAACTTGGTAGACATCATTCTAGGCTCAATTCAGTGCGTTATGCCAAATTTCGTGCAAATCGAAAGTTATATAGGGACTTTGAGGCACCATTTACATGAAATCGGACGAAACTATATATGGGAGCTATATCTAAATCTGGACCGATTTTCTCCAAACTTGGCAGACATCACTCTAGGCTTAATTCAGTACGTTATGCCAAATTTCGTGCAAATCAAAAGATATATAGGGACTTTGGGGCACCATTTACATGAAATCGTACGAAACTATATATGGGAGCTATATCTAAATCTGGACCGATTTTCTCGAAACTTGGTAGACATCATTCCAGGCTCAATTCAGTACGTTATGCCAAATTTCGTGCAAATCGAAAGTTATATAGGGACTTTGAGGCACCATTTACATGAAATCGGACGAAACTATATATGGGAGCTATATCTAAATTTGGACCGATTTTCTCCAAACTTGGCAGACATCACTCTAGGCTTAATTCAGTACGTTATGCCAAATTTCGTGCAAATCGAAAGTTATATAGGGACTTTGAGGCACCATTTACATGAAATCGGACGAAACTATATATGGGAGCTATATCTAAATCTGGACCGATTTTCTCCAAACTTGGCAGACATCACTCTAGGCTTGATTCAGTACGTTATGCCAAATTTCGTGCAAATCAAAAGATATATACGGACTTTGGGGCACCATTTACATGAAATCGTACGAAACTATATATGGGAGCTAAATCTAAATCTGGACCGATTTTCTCCAAACTTGTTAGACATCATTCTAAGCTCAATTCAGTACGTTATGCCAAATTTCGCGCAAATCGAAAGATATATAGGGACTTTGGGGCACCTTTTACATGAAATCGGACGAAACTATATATGGGAGCTATATCTAAATCTGGACCGATTTTCTCCAAACTTGGCAGACATCACTCTAGGCTTAATTCAGTACGTTATACCAAATTTCGTGCAAATCAAAAGATATATAGGAACTTTGGGGCACCATATACATGAAATCGGACGAAACTATATATGGGAGCTATATCTAAATCTGGACCGATTTTCACGAAACTTGGCAGACATCATTCTAGACCTAAATGATTAAGCTGTACCAAATTTCGTGCAAATCGAAAGATATATAGGGGCCGTTTACATTAAATCGGTTAAATATATATATGGGAGCTATATCTAAATCTGAACCGATCTTTCCCAATTTCAATAGGGTTCGTCCTTGGGCCGAATAAGTGACCTATGCCAAATTTCATTCAATTCGGATCATAAATGCGACCTGTACTTTGTTTACAATTTAACATGGACAGACAGACAGACAGACAGACGGACAGACGGACGGACGGACGGACATGCATAAATCGACTTAGAAAGTGATTCTATGCATATTCTCAAAAGGAACCATGTGTCTATCTCGTTTCCTTTTGCCTGTTACAAACATATGCACAAAGACATAATACCCTGTACCACAGTGTGGTGAAGGGTATAAATAGCAATTTTAATTTTAACCCTCGGTCAGTTTCGTCTGTCTTTTAGCAAAAACAAAACGATCAATAGTAAATGTACATAAAATAATCGAAAAATCACAAAGAAAGAGAGTAATTTTAAATGTCGAATATATTCGACAAAAACACTGAAAGGGTTAAAGTACTAGTACTGAAGAGCCAAGGTTTGCACTCGCCTTAATGTAGCAGCAAAGGTGCAATGACTGCAAACTGCAGCAAAAGCAACAATTGAGTACCAAGAACCGTCATCAAGAAACCCATGGTACGATCAGGATATCGTAATGCTACTGAGGTGAAAAGAACGAAGTATATATGGTAACATTGCAAACAGTAGCAACACGTAATGCGAGAGAGAATTTTCGAAAGAAAAGGGGAGAGAAGATGGTGCGGGTACATCCTACTGTAGGGATGAGGAAGGAAAACTGGAGACAGATACAGACAACGTGTTGAGGATCTGAAAGGAGCATTTTACAAAGCTTCTGGTATCAAAGAGTATCGATGAAGAACATAACCCAAGACTAATAAGAGATGACGGAATAGTGTGTATACCACTATGCAATATGAAGTCAGAATAGCAAGTAGTCGGCTGAAGAATAATAAAACAACAGTTGCCGATTGGTTACCAGCCGAACTATTCAAAACTAGTCAGATGCTGGTCAGGAGCATGCACCAGCTGATTAGTACAATTTGCATAGATGAATGCATGGCCAATGATTGGGACATCAGCATTCTGTGCACAAAAAAGGAGACAATACGATATGTGCCAACTGTAGAGGAATAACCCTCCTTCGCATATAAAGTTCTATCCAGCATGCTGTGTGAGACGACTGAAGCTAATGGCCAATGAAATTATTGGACCATACCAATGCGGCTTCAGGCCTGGCAAATTCGCACTTGACCAGATTTTTACTCAGAGGTGTTTAAAGCCATGCCTGCAAAATTAATACGGCTCTTGAAAAATACAGCTTTGAGGTAGTGAACGATTTTATATACCGCGCCATAAACAAAACTAATAACATCAGCTTTGACATCTGGAGAAGAGTAGTGTTGGCCAACAGACGCTACTATGATCTGAGTAAGCAATTCAAAAGCAAGGCCACCAGACCAAACTCACACTCTACAAGACGCTGATAATACCCGTGCTGTTACATAGATCAGAAGCATGGGTACTTGCGCCAACAGATGAGGCAGCTTTTGGAGTGTTTGAGAGAAAAAGTTTTCCGAAAGATCTATGGGTCGATCTGCATCGATAGTGAAATTTAACGACTCATTAATGCATATCACTTCTTAGGCTTTTAATGTAGTTTTTATGTGTCATATATCGAAATCGATTAATAACAACTTGCGTGTTTCATAAAGTAACGCGACGAGAATATTAAATAACTCCTGTTTCCTCTCTCTCTTTCCATTTTCAGGATGGTCAAATAAATCGTGTTCGCCTTTACAACGATGTTGACATCTCGTCGAGCATTTACACCGGGGAATTTCAACTTTCCCACTATCCGGTTACGGCAGATTGGAAAATACGTGTCACTATAGGCGGTAAATATGATTATCGAGAAGAGAAAGTGATACATGTTCGGAAATATAGGCTGCACAGAGCTGCGGTTTTGGATAGATCAAATTCGATCATTATGCAACATGGCGATAAGGATTACAGTGCCGATTTAAATTCAAGTAAAGAGGTCATGTTTGAATTTGAGCATAATCCAAATGCTCAGCATTTATTCCGCTCTGGAAATTCTACCTTTAACTTAGCGAACCAAATTGGCGATAACTCGTTGGCCGACAAATCGGATTCATATTTGTACCTGAAAATAAAAAAGAATGCGTAAGTAGAACATATTTTATTTTATAGCCTCTTCAAGACCTAGAGCGTGGACCTAGAGGGTGCACTGAAAATAGCATACGACGCTTAACAATCTTTAATATTGTTAGCTCTATCGGGATATTAACAGACGGATATAGACATTTATTATATTATTCTGATCAACCTTGTGATGGAGGATTGAAAAATCAGCGCCTCATGTCGATTCCTTTCCTGTATTAATTTTCCCTCACATTTGCAGCCTTCCGTGGTTGCATGAACCGCTGGAGATTGTGGTGAACTCCTCGGTGGAAATACCCTACTTGGTTTACACAATTATGGGTCATTCGAATATCATCCATGCCGAACGTATCTATGTACCTGCTGGCCAAAAGACCTATACAATAAAACTCATACCATCCCTAGAAATGATAAATCATGGCTATGTTTACGTCCACTTTATTCAGGATGGAATTCTGCATTATGCTGAACTGGATCTGGAGCTACCGCTGGAATTTGAAAATAAGGTAACTTAAGTAAAACGGTGAAACCTTATTGATTTCGACTTCATCTTCCTTAGGTTGAAATAACTGCACCCTCTGAAACAAAACCTGGTCAGGAAGTAACTTTCGAAGTGAAAGCTCAAGCTGGAAGTCTGATCGGACTATTGGCTGTCGATATTGGTGTTTATTTTTTAGATCCCTCATATGATCTAAATCGTGATACAATTCTGGCTTCAATGAAAGCTGATGTTTCCACTTTGCCTTTTCCGGCTTCCGTTTATCCGGGTCTGCTATCCGGTGTTATTACCCTTACCAATGCCTATTATGAATTTAAGCCAGCTAGTGGTAAGTTTTTCTAATCAGATTTTTCAAAAATATTTGTTATTCCAAAATATCTCTCTTTTTAGCTAATAAAGCTGGTAGTCCTGCTACGTCTAGCCGTGCTGCGATGAGTCCTTCTAGAGCAAATCCTCTCAGATATCGTCAACGATTTCCCGATACATGGATTTTTCAAAATTACGAAATGTAAGTTCTGAAAACTATACCATTATAGGGTTTTATATAGTCTAGAAGACCAGGACATTCAAGGTTGTCCAGTCTGCTTCTCATTTATTGAATAGAAATAGATAAGGGCTACTTCTTCTTATATAGAATAGAAGTAGGTCGAGCATACTACTTCCTCTATAGAATAGAAGCAGGTCTACTTCTTCTTCTGTAGAATAAATGTAGAGCTACTTCTTCTTCTGCAGAATAAATGTAGGTCCAGTCAGCTTCTTCTTCTATAAAATAGAAGTAGGTCGGGTCTACTTTTTCTTCTATAGAATACTTCTATTCTATAGAAGAAGAAATAGACCCGTCCAGTCTGCTACTTCTTATTCTGTGGAAGAGAAGTAAGTCGAATCTACTTCTTCTATGGAATAGAAGTAGGTCAGGACTACTTATTTTTCTATTGAGTCTTCCACATTCTAGAAGACTAGATCCTATAGGGAATATTCATCTCTATTAGGTCCTCTATTTCATATTCGACCCTTGTGAGTTCCACTTGAAAATATAATCCCTTCTTTTGTCCTAACTTTTCAGCCGCAACAATATCACCCACCTGAAATTTAAAATGCCCGACACCATCACCTCCTGGTCTATAACAGCATTTTCGTTAAACGAAAAAACTGGCCTGGGCATAATAAATCGGCCCACCTATATATCCAACAATCTTGACTTCTACATACGCCTCCATTTACCCTATTCGGTGAAACGTGGTGATATGACAACCATACCTCTCATGGCTTATAATTATCGCAAAGAAGATTTAGATTTGGAAATTACCCTCTATAATGATGATGGAGATTTCGATTTGTTGGTTCCGGGTCAGGGCGAAGCCAAAATCAGCTGTGATGATAATAAATGTGTTCAAAGCCTAAAATTGTTATCATTTACGACAGCGCCTTTGTCGTTTCTGATACAGCCCAAAATACTAGGTGAAATAAGTCTGCGGGTATCCGCCACCAGCTCGCAAATCGAAGACGGAGTAATACGTAAACTTCGTGTAGAACCGGAAGGCATAATGAGGCGGCGCCATAAGCCATTGTATATCAATGGCTCGTCTGAGGAAACGACACGAACTACTTTCCACATAGACCTGCCCCATGATGTTGTGCCACAATCAGAGGTCATAACACTCTCGGTAAGTGGCGATCCATTGGCTCCAACTCTCAAGAACCTCAATGATTTGGTAGTAATACCCTTGGGTTCGGCAGAAGAGGATATTGTGAATTTTGCTGCAAATGTTTTAGTTCTGCAATATCTACAAGCCACTGGAAGAGATTTCACCGAAAAGGAGCTGATGACCAAGTTAAAGAATTTCCTTGAAATTCGTTATCAGCAACAGCTGTCATATCGCCATTCGAACGGTGGCTATAGCGTCTTTGGCCAGGCGAATGATGCAGAACCAAGTACATGGCTAACCGCTTATGTGGTGAGATTTTTCATCAAAGCTACGAAATATTTACCAGTGATGGAGGCTCATATTGTCGATTCGGGATTGTCATACTTGGCCAGTACACAGCGTCGGAATGGTAGTTTCCCATGTACAGGTTATCTTTTAAATCCGGCTCAACAGAATCGTTATGGTAGTACGGCATTTATTCTGATGGCATTCTTGGAGAATAAGGTGAGCAATTCCTGCAAAGTATAGAAGGCCAGATTTTTGTTGAGTAGAATAGAAGTAGGTCAGGAGGCCTGCTGATTTCTACTTCTATAGAATAGAAGTAGGTCAGGAGGAGGCCTGCTGCTTCCTACTTCTATAGAATAGAAGTAGGTCAGGAGGAGGACTGGTCAGGAGGAGGCCTGCTACTTCCTACTTCTATAGAACAGAAGTAGGTCAGGAGAAGGCCTGCTGCTTCTTACTTCTATAGAATAGAAGTAGGTCAGGAGAAGGCCTGCTACTTCCTACTTCTATAGAATAGAAGTATGGCCTGAAGTTCCTGAACGATAATTTGGAGAGTAATACAGATATTTATGTCCTTTCTATAATCGCCATGGCCATGCAAATGGCTCAACATGCCAATGCCTCAAAAGTCCTCGATAAACTGGAAGAACAAAAGCAAAGATCCGATGGACGCAGATGGTGGTCACAAAATGATCGTGATCATGCCAATGATGTTGAAATCACTTCCTATGTCCTTATGGCACTGTTACTGGAAAATCCGACACGAAATGCTTGAGAAGAGCAAGAGATTTTCACATGGCTGACGGAACAACGCAATGAACGTGGTGGCTTTAAGTCAACACATGATACCATTGTGGGTCTGCAGGCATTGATGGCCTATTCGGAGAAATATAATACTTTGGAAACGAAAAATTTGCGTGTAAAATATTCCGCGAAAGATTTCCGCACACAAAATGTAAAATCCGGAGAACTGCAGGTGGATGAAAATAATTTATTAATTTTACAAACTGAAGAGGTAAGGTGGTGTATCGGAAATATTTCCTTCAAAAACTAATTCTATCTGTTTTTAAGTTCCCCAAATCAACTCGTGGCATAGACATTGAAGTCATCGGTTCGGGCAATGCTTTCGTCCAGTTGTACTATCACTATAACACCATTTTGGAGGATAAATTCGTACATTTTCGTATAAATCCCAAGGCGAAGTTGGTGAATCCGGAATTGTTGAGATTGGAAATATGTTTTAGCTATCGTGCCGATAAAAATTCTACTGCAACACAGCTAATACTTATGGAGATCAATCTACCCTACGGCTTCACAACCAATGAAGATTACGCCAACGAATTGCTGAAAAAGGAACTGGTCAATCGATTTGAATTGAAAAATTCAGACACCACTTTGATTGTGTATTCTGAAAAGCTATCAGCAAATATTGATAATTGTTTCATAAGCTCGACGATGTCGTAAAGCGTAAACCAGCCTCGGTGGAGGTGTATGATTATTATAATATAAGTCGTCATGATACGGCATACTATAATATTTGAAATAATTAAAATTGAAATAAAAAAATCGAGTGTAACGAAAAAAATATACGATTTTAAAAATGTGAATTTCATTAAGAATTTTTTTCGGGGACCAACAGAGGCGTGACTTTTTTAAAGAATTTTTTTCAGGGAACTACAAAAGGCGTGCTTTTTTTAAAGAATATTTTTTCAGGGACCTACACAAGGCGTGAATTTTTTTAAAGAATATTTTTTCAGGGACCTACACCAGGCGTGAATTTTTTAAAGAATATTTTTTCAAGGTCCACTAGAGGCGGGGATTTTTTAGACAATATTTTTTCAGGGACCTACAAAAAGCGTGGATTTTTTAAAGAATATTTTTTCAGGGACCTACACAAGGCGTGGATTTTTTAAAGAATATCTTTTCAGAGACCTGCACAAGGCGTGGATTTTTTAAAGAATATTTTTTTCAGAGACCTACACAAGGCGTGGATTTTTTAAAGAATATTTTTTCAGGGACCTACACAAGGCGTGGATTTTTTAAAGAATATTTTTTCAAGGTCCACCAGAGGCGGATATTTTTTATAGAATATTTTTTTAAAGTCCACCAGAGGCGGGGATTTTTTAAAGAATATTTTTTCATGGCATATCATTCATAGCAGCTCCTAGTAGCTAAGCGTGATTAAATTTGCAATGCTCTAGTTCAAATATTGCGATCTCTATCGTGATTTCAGCAGGCAGTTGGGCATGCAGTTCTCTGCGGAATACATTCGCTGCGGTTTCTATCGGTTTTTCTTATCAGAATATGCTGTAAAATAAGCTAGTCGTTGTTAGAGTCTCAATAAGCTAACATGCTTAAACGCAACAGATGGCTGACAATTGCATTGATATTTCTACTGCTTTACGTAGCTCTAATAAATGGTGAAGGGTAAGAAGAGCACATGCAACCACGTAGCTCATATATTAATAATAATTTTTCTAATTCATCTCCAGCCACTATACAATTATAGCTCCTGGTACAATATGGTCGAATCGTAATTATACCGTCTCCGTGTCAGTGCACAATGTAACCACCAAGGATGAGGCCATTACCATAAAACTTAGCATACTCTCCCTAGATAGTTCGTTGGATCTGAGTCATGAAATCAGCGTACGACCAAATGAAAGTCAACTGGTACACTTCGAAGTACCTCAGTTATTTAAAAACTACAGATATAAACTTAAAGCTGAGGGCATAAGAGGTTTAATTTTTAGCGAAAGTAAACAATTGGCGCCCAAAGAATCGGGTGGACCAAGAATATATGTAGAAGCTGATAAGGGTACATACAAACCCGGTGATGTGGTACAATTTCGTGTGATAATATTGAGTGAGCATTTAAAGCCGATGAAAATTGTGGAACCTATACGGGTGCAGATATTGGTAAGTATTAAAGAAACAAATATGAAAAATATTCTTTATAAAATCCACGCCTTGGTTAGACCCTGAAAAAATATTCTTTAAAAAATCCAGACTTTGATAAGACCCTAAAACATATTTTTTATAAAATCCAGACCTTGATAAGACCCTAAAAACATATTTGTTATAAAATCCAGACCTTCATAAGACCCTAAAAACATATTTTTTTATAAAATCCACACCTTTGTTAGACCCTGAAAAATAATCTTTAAAACACCCACGCCTTGTGTAGGTACTGAAAACTATTCTTTAAAAGATCCACGGCTTGTGTAGGTCCCTGAAAACTATTCTTTAAAAGATCCACGCCTTGTGTTGGTCCCTGAAAACTATTCATTAAAAGATCCACGCCTTGGTTAGACCCTGGAAACTATTCCTTAAAAGATCCACGCCTTGGTTAGATGCTGAAAACTATTCTTTAAAAGATCCACGCCTTGGTTAGACGCTGAAAACTATTCCTTAAAAGGATAGACGCTGAAAACTATCCTTTAAAAGATCCACGCCTTGTTTAGACCCTGAAAACTATTCCTTAAAAGATCCACGCCTTGGTTAGACCCTGAAAAGTATTCTTTAAAAGATCCACGCCGTGGTTAGACCCTAAAAAAAGATATTGTTCAAAATAACATTTTTATAATGTTTTCAGGACCCCCTTAAGAATCGCGTAAAACAATTCAAGGACATACAACTGAATCGCGGCGTATTTACCTCGAAATTCCAATTATCCCGCCAACCCCTAACTGGTACCTGGTCCATATTGGTACACATCAGTGGAAAATATAATAAGGATAAGGAATACAGATTCCAAGTGGAACGATATGTCCTACCCAAATTCAGTGTACACCTCGAGGCACCCAAGGAATTTGTCGAATCCGAACGTTATTTACCCATTACAGTATACGGAAAATATACATATGGGCGTTATGTTAAAGGCACTGTGAAAATTGTCGGAACCACGAGAGGCATTACCATTGCTGAGGGTGTCACCCTTGATGAAGATGCAAAAGTTGATCTTAAAATCGATTTGGAAAAATTGAGCTTAAACCGTTATGATCGTAATTTAGAATTGATTGCATCTTTGGAGGAGAGATTTACAAATATTACAGCAGAAGATAAGCGTATCGTCCAAATTCGTACATCCCTGTATCGCCTGAAGTTGCCTAGCTGGGAAATTGCTTTTGAAAATGGAAAACCTCGAAGTCTTGGCCTTCATGTGGAATATTGGAATGGTAGCATTGTTAGGGATCCATCCACATCGGTTGTGATGCAGTTTAAGGGACGTAATTATACATTGCCGTTGAATGATCAAGGTGTTGCCAGATTTAAGCTTACAAAGGTCGAGGCGGATGAGACGGACCTCTTTCAATTTTGGTATAAAGACACGGAGCTTAGTTATCCGAGTGTGGATATGGAACCACCAATGGCAACAAATTGTGTTCTACAAACCAATACGGATAAGTAAGGGTGTGAGTTGAATTTTTTTTTTCTTGGGTTTTGAAAATTGTCTTCCTCTTTCCAGCTTCAAAGATTTCAAAATACCCCTGGAAATTACGATTACATCTGAGAACAGTATTCCATATCTCATGTATACTCTCACGGGACATGGAAATATTGTACGCCAGGAAAATCTCCAATTGCCTGCCAACACGAAATCTCACACCTTTAAAATAAGACCCTCCATAGAGATGATTCCCAATTCCCATCTTTTCGTCTACTATATTGTGAATGATCAATTTAATTATTGTGAATTGACAATACATCTGCCAAAGACATTTGAAAATAAGGTAAGTCCACCGAATATCACTGAAATACATAATAATAAAATATACAACTCTTAGGTATCCCTTGTGGGTCCGACACGCGTCAAGCCAGGTCAAAATATTACCCTGACCTTAAAAGCCGCTGTGAATTCTCGTGTCTCTATAGCAGCTGTGGATAAAAGTGTTCTTCTGCTGAATTCGAAAAATATTCTACAAAAGGATCACATTATGAACGATCTGTTGGATGATAAATCGTATACCCCACCCCGAATGCAGGGGAGCGCCCTAATGTTATCACCCGATGTTCAAACGGGTCTGGTCATACTGACCAATGCCAAATATCAAAAATATTACTATAGTGAGATAGAATTTTTGGATATGGAATTTTATAACATTTTCTATTAATTTGTTTTACAATTTCAGTGGAAATCGAAAAAAGTATACTAGATCCCACATATTATCGTGTCGATTTTCCCGAAACATGGCTTTATAAGGATCTTGATATGTAAGTGCATGTTCTCTAATGTTAATAATTTTAAAATAAGTAAAAACGTAGTCAAGTTCAACCAACCCGAAAGTTGTATACCCTCCACCATGAGTTGGGTATTCAAAATCTCTAAACTCAATTGAGACTTCTATATGGAGGCAATTCATTAAGCCAATTTGGTTGAAAATGGCGCCCAAACTTCCCAAGAACCAAAAATATTAATTCGTAGCCAATTCGGTTGAAATACGGTTGCAAAATGTGCCCAAGCTCCCCACAATATCGGAATTTGTGAGGTTCTGATATATATGGGTACCAATATTGACAAGTTTTAGTAGTCATAAATAATGAACTTATCAATTTATGATTTATGGTATCGCAGATGTCATTCGAAAAGCGATAAGTCATCCAAAGTTTTGGGCCCAAATGAAATCTTAATGGTAATCTCAAATCTCAACAGCTATACTCAACCTGTCGTTGGAAAACCTCATTTTTTCCTGCAGCCGGAAAAGTAGGCAGCTTGGGTGCTATTACAGGAATTATCCACGCCATCCTGGTACGAAAGGAGAAACCTACATGATCAACCGGCCCAGGATGACATTCACACTGAACGAGTGACCTAGGCTATAGACTAATATGGTCGATGATGCATAAATTTCGACCCCAAAGTACCCCCAATAATTTTGGATACAACGTTCGACAGCTTATTAAGTCGCCTTTTACCAAGTGGCAGATATGAAAGTAGGAACAATGTTCTTAAGTTGATGGCCGGCAGCTCTCGACTAACCTATAAAACTGTCAGAATGCCGCCCCGAGATCTTTGACAGAGTGACTCCTTACGACACCAGTGTACGATTTACATAAGGAGGCTATGGTGTTGCCAGTATCGCCGCCATTATCTCATGTATAGGATTCTCATCGTCACATAAGGAGATACCTTCTTCATATTGAAAAAGATAGAGAGAGTTAGAAAGGTCCAACAGAGAGAACCCCTAAATCAACAGGCTTATAAAGCATGATGACATTCGCACAGAAGTAGTGATCCATGCTGTATTCAAACATGTCAGGATGTCGCACTGATAACCGCAATATGCTGCCTCCATTTCATAATTTAACGACATAACAGTATATTGTTGATTTATTATATAGTTGGGTGACATCGCCGGAATCATCCATATCATCCCATGAATGGGATTCCTACACCAACGATATAAGGGAGAACCTCTAGGTAAACAGGACCTATCAGGAAGAAATGAATGGCATTCACCCAAAAGCACGGAATTGCCATCAATCGTCACCCTGAATGGTATGCAGTGGTTGGTGTCTTTATTAAATTATTAACAGTTAGGATTTTCCTTTAGGCGGCGCTATATCCAGACAGAGAGAAGTCCAACGGTAGAAGAGAGATCCCCTAAATAAACAAGGCCTATTAAGGATGAATAAATGTCATTCACCCAGAAGCACGGACCCTGGTTCAGCTAAACATTGTCGTACAAAATCCAGGTTGAAACCGTGTTGAATCTATTAAGATATGAGTCAGAGCCGGACGGATTTGATTCAATAACATAAATTTGGGCAATCTCGTTCCTAAAGCAGTTCAGATATTTGTTGGATCGCTCTTATTCATTTAGTTACGTAGACGCTTTTTGTTCCATCGTTCGGAATGATTTAGATGAACGAATCAATCAAAAGGAACTAGGCCAACGAGAGTAAAAAGGAACAACCGGAAGTAGTTTCTTTCTGCAACGAATAAACTCTAGTCTTAGGTGATGAGGCTGCCATCTATCGTTATCTAGAAACAAAGCCTCCTTGAGTGATATACAGCGGTTAGTGTTACTATCTTCCTCTAGGTGGCGCTACTTCCAGATATTCCTATTTATGCTATCCTCATGTGTTGATGACGACATTGTACATTAGAATGTAAGGGGGCTCGGTGGCATTTCCGAATAGGGATGTAAGTGTCTTTTTTGTCGAATATTCGACAAAAAGACTCTTTGAAAGAATTGTTCCTCCTCCGCTGCGATTTGAACCCGAGGCCCATCGTTGTGTAATTTGTCACACTATCAACTGCACTACTTAAAAAAGGGAAATTGAAATCATTCTGAGAGAATAAGCTGACTTCGAACTAACTAGAACCTATGGGGATTGTGTCTAACACCATCACGCAAAAGTTAAAGATATTCATATGGAGAATATTCTGGCCCAACACAATAAGTAAAGCAGAGCTGTGGAAGCTAACGAACCATGAACCCATGAAAAAGGAGATTAAACGTAGTAAACGAAGACGGATTGGCAACATTTGAGAAGAACATCTTTTGTATACCCAAAGTGGCTTAGGGTATCTTATAGTCGGCCGAATCCTTCTTTTTTCTTTTCTTACTAACCTTTATTTTAAATTTCGATTTTATTTCCTTTCAGTACCCAACCGAATACCCCGCTAAGTGTTAAGGTTCCTGACACCGTTACAACCTGGGAGCTGAGAGCCTTCTCGGTTAATGATGAAACCGGTTTCGGCATGCTAGAAGAAAATCTAGAAATTCAGGCATTCCAGCCATTTTTCATAAGCATCAATCTACCATATTCGGTAAAGCGTGGAGAAACTGTCAATATTCCGGTGACAATTTTCAATTATCTCAAGGATGAGCTGAATAGCAATGTGACAATGATACGGAAGGAGGGTGATTTTGAATTTCTAGATAAGGAAGATAATACATCTGCAGGACAGTTACAGAGATCTCTGCAATTGAATGTTACGGCCAACAATGCCAGAAGTACCATATTTGCGATACGTCCCCAGAGGGTTGGCGATCTGGATATTGAAATAATAGCTAGTAATGGGTTAATATCCGATCGAGTAATCCACAAATTAAAAGTTGATCCTGAGGGTGTGGCCCACACCCACAAACAGGAGGCGCTTATGTCCCTGACCAAACTGCAAAGTAATAAAACTATTTTCACAGCAGATATACCCAAGGGAATTGTACCCCGCTCGGAATTCTTAGAATTGACAGTTAGTGGTGATGTTATGGGCAGCACCTTGGATAATCTTGATAATTTGGTTAAAAAACCCAAAGGGTGTGGTGAACAAAATATGATTTACTTGGCCCCGAATATTTTAATTCTGGACTATCTGCAGTCTCTGGAGGGTATATCGGCGAATGCCAGCAACCTTGTGATGGAAAAGGCTAAACAATATTTGGATATTGGTTATCAGCAACAGCTGTCGTATCGCCATTCGAATGGTGGTTTTAGTGTTTTTGGACCCGACTCAAGTACCGAAAGTAATTGGTTAACCGCCTATACTGCACGCTTCTTTATGAAGGGTCAAAAATATTCGGCCATTGAAAATGTTGTCATTGATGATGCCCTGAAATATCTTAGCCAACAACAGCTGGAGGATGGCAGCTTTCCGCATAGGGGTTTCCTATTCGATCCGGCCCATCAAAATCAGTATGGCTTTACGGCTTTTGTTCTATTGACATTTCTGGAAAGTCCGGTAAGAAATAAAGAATTTTTTTCAATTAATTTTTCTAAATTTCCGATCTTCTTTATTTTAGAAATATGCTAAGAAATATCGAAGTACCATTGCCAAAGGAATGGAATTTTTAAACAAACATTACAAGGATGTGCAGGACATTTATTCGATGGCGATTATGGCCAATACATTTCAAAAGTCTGGCAACATCAATGCCAATGAGATTTTGTTAAAACTGAAATCAATGGCAAAGGAACGTCAGGGCCGCAAATGGTGGACCAATAATATCCGAACAGAAGAAAGTGCCAATGATGTGGAATTGACTTCGTATATTCTAATGGCTATGCTGGAGTCGTCACCATCATCCCTTAGGGAGTCCTTACCTATATTCAATTGGTTAATTGAACAACGACGTAGTAGTGGTGGCTTTGGTTCAACCCATGATACGGTAGTGGGTCTACAGGCCTTAATAAAATATAATACCGCATTGCGTAAGGCGGGTGATAGTTTGGAGACTCAATTGAAGGTCCATTATTTGGCGAAAAACACGAAAGGTCTGGTTGTCAAGGAGGGAATTTTCGGCGTAGAGACGGGCAATGAAATTATTCTGCAGAAACAAGAGGTAAGATTTGGAAGATACCTCTGGACATTATTAAGCCTTAAAAAATATTCTTTAAAAACTTCTTAAAAAAATCCAAGCCTTGGATAGGCCTTGAAAAAATATTCCTTAACAAAAACTAAACCTTGGATAGGCCTTGAAAAAATATTCCTTAAAAAAATCCTAACCTTGGATAGGCCTATAAAAAATATTCCTTAAAAAATCCAAGCCTTGGATAGGCCTTGAAAACATATTCCTTAAAAAATCCAAGCCTTGTATGGGCCTTGAAAAAATATTCCTTAAAAAGTCCAAGCCTTGGATAGGCCTTGAAAAAATATTTCTTAAAAAATCCAAGCCTTGGATAGGCCTTGAAAACATATTCCTTAAAAAATCCAAGCCCGTATATTGGCCTTGAAAAAAATATTTTTTAAAAAATCCATAGGCCTTGGATAGGCCTTTGAAAAAATATTCTTTTAAAAATCCACGAATTGGATAGGCCTTGAAAAAATATTCGTTAAAAATCCACGACTTTGACAGACCTTGAATTATTTGTTTCCTTTCTTTTATTTTTTTAGCTCCCCGGTAATGTGCGAACAGTCGAAGTTGAGGTAATGGGTCAGGGTCGTGCCTATCTCCAACTGACCTATCAATATTATACATCGAATCTAACCCTGCCCACAAATGATATCATTGTAAAACCTCAAACAGTTGCACCACACCCCGCTGAATCCACATCCATTCCACCCACAAGTAATCAACCCCAACCAATTGCTGTAAATACCACCGAATCGCCACCCACTCCCGAATTATTGGCACAAGTTTTCCACGCCTATTTCAATATTACTGCCAGTGGGAGAATCGCCTCAAGCGTCAGTATGTCATTGGACGTTTGCTTCCAGTATCAACCAAAAACCGAGGAGGAAAAGGAAACCAATATGGTTATATTGGAGATTAATTTTCCATCCGGCTTCATTGCGAACAATGCAAAAACTATGAAGTTAAAGGAATTGGAAGAGATCATCAGTCGTATTGATATACAGAAATCGGGTACAGTGCTGGCAATTTATTTTGAAAAGCTGTTGGCCGATGAGGAGCAATGCCTTAGCTTTGTGGCGGATAAAAGTCAAGATGTTGGAGAACTTAAACCGTCGATAATTGAAATCTATGATTATTATAATGACAGGCGGCGTGCGAGAATATTTTATGAGCTGAAGGAGTAAAGCTGTGGGAGCCCATATACACAATATAAATTATATGTAAAAAATAAATAAAAAAAGCTTTGAAAAAAATATTCAATCTATAACAAAACACATGTGCCGATCATTGAAAAACTATTTTTTATATCAACGCCTTGTATGGGTCCCTGAAAAAATATTCTTTAAAAAATCCACGCCTTGTATAGGTCCCTGAAAAAAGTAATATTTTAAAAAACCCACGCCTTGTATGGGTCCCTGAAAAAAGTAATACTTTAAAAAATCCAAGCCTTGTATGGGTCCCTGAAAAACTATTCTTTAAAAAATCCACGCCTTGTATGGCTCCCTGAAAAAATATTCTTTAAAAAATCCACGCCTTGTATGGGTCCCTGAAAAAATATTCTTTAAAAAATCCACGCCTTGTATGGGTCCCTGAAAAAATATTCTTTAAAAAATCCACGCCTTGTATGGGTCCTTGAAAAAATATTCTTTAAAAAATCCACGCCTTGTATGGGTCCTTGAAAAAATATTTTTTAAAAAATCCACGCCTTGTATGGGTCCCTGAAAAAATATTCTTTAAAAAATCCACGCCTTGTATGGGTCCCTGAAAAAATATTCTTTAAAAAATCCACGCCTTGTATGGGTCCCAGAAAAAATATTCTTTAATAAATCGACGCCTTGTATGGGTCCCTTGAAAAATATTCTTTAAAAAATCCACGCCTTGTATGAGTCCCTGGAAAAATCTTCTTTAAAAAATCTACGCCTTGTATGGGTCCCAGAAAAAATATTCTTTAAAAAATCCACGCCTTGTATGGGTCCCTGAAAAAATATTCTTTAAAAAATCCACGCCTTGTATGGGTCCCTGAAAAAATATTCTTTAAAAAATCCACGCCTTGTATGGGTCCCTGAAAAAATATTCTTTAAAAAATCCACGCCTTGTATGGGTCCCTGAAAAAATATTCTTTAAAAAATCCACGCCTTGTGTATGGGTCCCTGAAAAAATATTATTTAAAAAATCCACGCCTTGTATGGGTCCCTGAAAAAATATTCTTTAAAAAATCCACGCCTTGTATGGGTCCCTGAAAAAATATTCTTTAAAAAATCCACGCCTTGTATGGGTCCCTGAAAAAATATTCTTTAAAAAATCCACGCCTTGTATGGGTCCCTGAAAAAATATTCTTTAAAAAATCCACGCCTTGTATGGGTCCCAGAAAAAATATTCTTTAAAAAATCCACGCCTTGTATGGGTCCCTGAAAAAATATTCTTTAAAAAATCCACGCCTTGTATGGGTCCCTGAAAAAATATTCTTTAAAAAATCCACGCCTTGTATGGGTCCCTGAAAAAATATTCTTTAAAAAATCCACGCCTTGTAAAAATATTCTTTAAAAAATCCACGCCTTGTATGGGTCCCTGAAAAAATATTCTTTAAAAAATCCACGCCTTGTATGGGTCCCTGAAAAAATATTCTTTAAAAAATCCACGCCTTGTATGGGTCCCTGAAAAAATATTTTTTTAAAAATCCACGCCTTGGTAAGACCCTGAAAAATATTCTTTAAAAAATCCACGCCTTGTATGGGTCCCTGAAAAAATATTCTTTAATAAATCCACGCCTTGGTAAGACCTTGAAAATATATTCTTTAAAAAATCCACGCCTTGGTAAGACCTTAAAAAATATTCTTTAATAAATCCACGCCTTGGTAAGACCTTGAAAAATATTCTTTAATAAATCCACGCCTCAGTTGGCCCTTGAAAAATATTCTTTAAAGACACTACGCCTTGGATAGTCCTTGAAAAATATTCTTTAAAGACACTACGCCTTGGATAGTCCTTGAAAAAATATTCTTTAAAAATCCACGCCTTGGATAGGCCTTGAAAAATATTCTTTAAAAATCCACGCCTTGGATAGACCTTAAAAAGTAGAGACCTCAACATTTAAAAAAAAAAATCAGCGTATTTTATTGTTTTTATCAAAATTTATTTAAATCAGAACCATTATTTCAATTCGTAGAGTATAGTTGTTCGCCGTTTATCATTATAAAAATCGTACATTTTAATGCATGCCGGTTTAAGGCCCGCCACATCATGGACCTTATCGGCTATTGCCGTAAGGCAGTGCTCATCATCTGCTTCCAATTTTTCAAAATAAATTGATATCATTGTTTCCGATTTTTCACTATCGATACGACTTATTTGCTCTTCATCACGTAAGCTATTAAGATTTTCCATATTTGCAATGTAACCTGAGGGGAAGGCCACCTCTAAAATAACCATATTGGTAAGTTTTTCTTCTTCGGTAAAGGGACGATAGGTGTAGCATATTTCCAAGGACATATCATTGGATGAGGTGATTTTAGCCTGTGGCTTGATAGAGAAATATTCGTGGACCAAAGTAGATGATATTGGAATTTGTTGACCAATGCCGAGGTTTGATGCCAGGGCGGGTATAGATGGAGCGGCAATTGGTTCGCCTATTCGTGGTGGAAAGGATATCATTTTTTTGGTTGTGGCCTCTGGGATTATGGGAAAAGGAGAACCCCCGGCAGGCTGGGTCGTGTAATATTGACATGACAATTGGGCATATACACGGCCGGTGCCTGTAATTTCCACTTCGACGGAACGGGTATTGGGTGGTAACTAAAATAAAATAAAAAACGAAAGGTTGTTAAAAATTAAAAAAAAAATCTTGGGGCTTCCTTAAACTTACCTCCTCCTTTTGCAATATCAATTCATTGTCCCCATCCACAGTAAGGAGGCCTTCCTTACGGTTCTTTCCCTGATTACACGTGGCCACATATTGGACCTTCACATTAGTGGCTTGGATATGTGCGGATTTCTCAGCATATTTAATTAGAGCCTGCAGCCCCACCACTGTATCCTGTGTAGAACCAAATCCACCTTTACTATTTCGTTGTTTTAAAAGCCAATTATATATGGGCAAATAATCCGACTGCATGGAGGAGGAGGTGGATTCCAGTAGTGCCATTAGAATATAGGCTGTAATTTCCACATCATTGGCACTTTCTTCATTTTTATTATTTTTGGTCCACCATTTGAGGCCATCACCTTCACGGGTGAATCTTTTCAATTTTTCGAGAATTCTATTAGCTTCGTTGTTGCTTCTAGCCTTTTGAAAAGTATTGGCCATAATGGCCAAGGAATAGACATCCTCTACACGATTCAAATTGGTTTTCAGGTAATTCAGACCCTTCTCTATCAAGGGGTTGTATTTTTTGGAATATTTCTGCAAAAAAAAAAAAAAAAAAACAGTTGGAATTTTTTAAAATATTTTTTTTTCAGGGACCCAAACAATGCGAGGATTTTTTAAAGAATATGTTTTCAGGGACCTACACAAGGCGTGGATTTTTAAAGAATATATTTTATAGGGTCTATCCAAGGCGTGAATTTTCTAAAGAATATTTTTTTAAGGTCCTTTACAAGGCGTGGATTTCTTTAACGAATATTTTTTCAAGGACCCAAACAAGGCGTGGATTATTTAAAGAATATTTTTTCAGGGACCCAAACAAGGCGTGGATTTTTTTGAAGAATTTTTATCAGGGACCCAGGCAAGGCGTGGATTATTTAAAGAATACTTTTTTCAGGGACCCAAACAAGGCGTGGATTTTTTTGAAGAATTTTTATCAGGGACCCAGGCAAGGCGTGGACTTTTTAAAGAATATTTTTCAGGGACCCAAACAAGGTGTGGATTTTTTAAATAATATTATTTCAGGGACCTACAAAAGCGTGGATTTTTTACAGAATATTTTTTCAGGGGCCTACACAAGGCGTGGATTTTTGTAAAGAATATTTTTTTCAGGAACCTACACAAGGTGTGGTTTTTTAAGGACTATTTTTTTCAAACCTACACAAGGCGTAAATTTTTATAAAAAGATTTTTTATAAGGCCTATCCAAGGCGTAGATTTTGTAAAAAAATATTTTTTATAGAGTCTATCGAAGGCGTGACTTATTACTTACCGCATCCTCCAAAAATGTCAGGAGTACGAAGGCAGTAAACCCATATTGATTTTGATGTGAGGGATCAAAAAGAAATCCACGATGCGGGAAACTGCCATCATCCAACTGTTCATTACTCAAATATGTCAGACCACTTTCAATAATTCTGCTCTCAATGGCGGAATATTTTTGCCCTTTAATAAAAAAGCGTGTAACATAGGCCGTAAGCCAATTATTCTCAGTACTAGAGTGTGGCCCGAAAACACTATAGGCCCCATTCGGATGACGATATGTTAATTCACGTTGATAACCCGTATCAATGTAATTCTTTGCTCTCTCCACCAAAGCCGTTTTGTTTGCGAATTTATTTAGAATTTTCAAATAATCCAAAATTAAAATATTCGGCACTAAGTTAATCATATTTTGCTCCCCACACCCAGAGGGTTTCTGCACTAAATTATCAAGATTTTCCACAGTGGTGGCCATGGCATCACCACTTATGGTCAATACCAAATATTCCGAATCGGGTACAATATTTTCGGGAATATTGGCAACAAATTTCTTTTTCTTTGTTTTATCCGAAGTGGCCGTCAAAAGCTCATCGTCATTGGTGTTGTGTACGATACCCTCCGGTTCAACTTTTAATTTATGTATAACCGTATCGGAGGTTATTGAATTTCTGGCTTCGATGTAAATTTCAATATCGCCGATTTTTTGTGGTCGTATTGTAAAAGTGGTACTGCGTCCACCATTGGCGTATATATTTATTTTTCGGAAATCTTCTTTTGCGGTCAGCGGTTGGTTTTGCTGATCCATAAATTGAAATTCGTCTTTGTTGTTGAACATTCGAACCTCAGTTTCCAATTTATCGGATAGATAATTGAAAATTGTTATGGGTATTGTAACAATTTCACCACGTTTTACAGAATAGGGGAGATTAACGCTGATGAAGAAGGGCTGGAAAGCTTCAATATCCAGGCTATCATCTAACATTCCGAAGCCGGTGTCATCATTGACCGAAAATGCCCGAACTATCCAGGTGGTTATTGTATCGGGAACTTTAAATGTCAAAGCTGTGCTGGGTTCAATTCTGAAAAAAAGAAAACAAGAGGCGTGGATTTTTTAAAGAACAAATTTTCAAGGACTATCCAAGGCGAGGATTTGGTTAAAGAAACATTTTTGATGGACCCATACAAGGCGTGGATTTTTTAAAAAATATTTTTTCAAGGATCCATACAAGGCGTGGATTTTTTAAAGAATATTTTTTCAAGGACCCATACAAGGCGTGGATTTTTTAAAGAATATTTTTTCAAGGACCCATACAAGGCGTGGATTTTTTAAAGAATATTTTTTCAAGGACCCATACAAGGCGTGGATTTTTTAAAGAATATTTTTTCAAGGACCCATACAAGGCGTGGATTTTTTAAAGAATATTTTTTCAAGGACCCACACAAGGCGTGGATTTTTTTAAAGAATATTTTTTCAAGGATCCATACAAGGCGTGGATTTTTTAAAGAATATTTTTTCAAGGACCCATACAAAGCGTGAATTTTTTAAAGAATATTTTTTCAAGGACCCATACAAGGCGCGGATTTTTTAAAGAATATTTTTTCAAGGACCCGTACAAGGCGTGGATTTTTTAAAGAATATTTTTTCAAGGACCCATACAAGGCGTGGATTTTTTAAAGAATATTTTTTCAAGGACGCATACAAGGCGTGGATTTTTTAAAGAATATTTTTTCAAGGACCCATACAAGGCGTGGATTTTTTAAAGAATATTTTTTCAAGGACCCATACAAGGCGTGGATTTTTTAAAGAATATTTTTTCAAGGACCCATACAAGGCGTGGATTTTTTAAAGAATATTTTTTCAAGGACCCATACAAGGCGTGGATTTTTTAAAGAATATTTTTTCATAGACCCAAACAAGGCGTGGATTTTTTAAAGAATATTTTTTCATAGACCCAAACAAGGCGTGGATTTTTTAAAGAATATTTTTTCAGGGACCCATACAAGGCGTGGATTTTTTAAAAAATATTTTTTCGAGGACCCGTACAAGGCGTGGATTTTTTAAATAATATTTTTTCAAGGACACATACAAGGCGTGGATTTTTTAAATAATATTTTTTCAAGGACACATACAAGGCGTGGATTTTTTAAATAATATCTTTTCAAGGACACGTACAAGGCGTGGATTTTTTTAAATAATATTTTTTCAAGGACCCATACAAGGCGTGGATTTTTTAAATAATATCTTTTCAAGGACGCGAACAAGGCGTGAATTTTTTAAATAATATTTTTTCAAGGACCCATACAAGGCGTGGATTTTTTAAATAATATTTTTTCAAGGACCCATACAAGGCGTGGATTTTTTAAATAATATCTTTTCAAGAACCCGTACAACTTTTTTCCTACTTACACATCAATATCCTTAAAAATCCATGTTTCCGGAAACACCTGCCGCTGGTAGCTTGGTAAATTGGATGGCCATGGCTCGATTGGAATATCTGAAATGCAAAATGAAATGTTCGTGTGTGTGTGTGTGTCCAAATATCCCTGGGAATACTTACGAAATTTATGTATTTTATATTTGGCATTGGTAAAAATAATCAAACCCGATGTATGTCCTGGTGTATATTCATATATCAAAGGATCGGGATATTGTTGACGGTAGGATTTGTCCAAGCGTAAATCACGCATTATCATATCCTTCTTTAATAAATTCCGAGAACTTAGAATCAGAACACTTTTATCCACAGCCACAATTGAAACTCTGGAATTCGGCTGGGCCTTTACATTGAAGGTGATATTTTGGCCGGGTTTAACATTTCGCGGAGCCGAAATTGAAATCTGAAAAACATGACTATATTTATAGAGGTTCAATGGAAGGCTGATTATGCTTTACCCACCTCATTTTCAAATTTTTCGGGTAATCTTAGGGTGTGTTCACAATAATGCAAATCCCCATTAACAATATAATAAACGAAGAGATATGATTGCGGAACCATGACAATTGTTGGTTTTATTGTAATTTTATGGGATTTTTGTCGGGACGGTAGTTCAACATATTTCTGATCAATTATATTACCATGACTTGTAAGTGTATATGTGATGTAGGGTATATAATCATCGGAATGGATTACAACCTCAATGGGATCCTTGAGGTCCGTTGAGCTGAAATGGATAATGAAATTTTTAATTTTTTTTCAGGATCTCTTTCGTTTTTAATATTTTTAGAGACGTGGATTTTTGAAATAATATTTTTTTAGGGACCCGTACAAGGCATAACTTTTAAAAGAACCATATACTCACCCCCTCGGCAGCACCGTTAATTTACAATTCGAATTATCATAGACACGATTGTGCTCCTCCACAAATGAATTATGAAAAATTAGCACAGCATCTTTATACCAAAATCGAAAACGTCGATTATCTCCAGTATCCACTTGAAATGAGGCCACACCCTTGTCATTCAGAGGCGATGTGTATTTCACATCGTTGACATTCATTTCCATTGGGGTATTCGAATCTTTCACCGCCGTACCATTCCAGTGCTCAACATGGACATTCAAACGACACGGTTTTCCATTGCAGAACTCAATTCCGCTGTCAGGTAAAAATATATTATATGGATCTCTCTGAATACGGACCAGACTATCGGCCTCCGCCGTTACATTGCTGTGGCGTTCTCTTAACTTGACGCGAATATAAAGCCTTGCGGCATACGATAATTCATGTATGTCAAGTACGACTAGCGCCTTTACCTCGCCCGGTCCAATGGTGGCCGTAATATTGCCAGTTGTATAACCGATTTGATCCTCAAGATATGCATCCACAATACCCTCAACATGTTTACCGTAAGTGTACTTGCCATATATGGTGACGGGTATAAAGCGCTCTTTCTCGACAAAATTCGCCGGGCTATCAATGTGAACAGTAAATTTGGGGAGGACATATTTCTCCACTTTAAAGTTATAATCCCGGTTCATGTTATATTTGCCACTAATAAATACCGATATGGTCCATTCACCCCAAATGGGTTGCTGGGATAGTTGGAATTTTCCCGCAAATACGCCACGATCCAATTTGATGTCTTTGTATTGTTTGACACGGTTCTTTTCCGGATCCTGAAAGAGAAAAAAATTCACGCCTTGGATAGGTCCTTAAAAAAATATTTTTAAAAAAATTCACGGACTTTCTACTCACCATAATGTGTATTCGTATCGGTTCGACAATTTTCGTTATTCTCAAATGTTCATCGAGAATAATCACTCGAAATTGGACAATATCATTGGGTTTATAATACACCCGATCACTTTCAATATAAATTCTCGGTCCACCATATTCCGAGGCATACAGCTCCTTACTCTCCCTCAACGTTACACCCTTAATACCCTCCACCTTCAGCTCATATCGAAATTGATCGTAAAGTTTTGGTGGCATAAAATCGATCAGACGACTTTGGTGCGGTTGCAAAGTTACATCTTGACTTAAATGCATTGAACTTGTTAGGGAATGAATAGTCAGACGTAGTGTGGCCGGTTCGGAGGCATCATGCAGGGTAACACAAATGGAATAATTGCGATTAGAACGTATGGTGCCGGGAGCAACTATTGAATAGTGACTATAGAAGAAGAAGAAAAATAAATAAATTATTTTTTAATATTTTTCTACATCGACCGCAAACCGGATTTGCATAGATGATTACATTACCTCTGACTTATAATTGGAACTACGGCAATTTGTACAGATACCAGTACGAAGAATATTAAGCGCGAGTGCGACATGACAAGGCGTCGTTCACTCCTCGCAAGCAACTGAACTTGTTGGAAATGTGTTGTTCCATTTTATGGATTTATTTTCTAGAGTATAAATCAAGAAATCTAAATTAGTTAAGACGGATTGCATTACATGCATCTAAAGCCAATTAAATATTTAATATAGATTATTTTATGTATGTAGCAGCAATCAGACGTAGGCTCAGAATCTACAAATCTCTGAATGCTCACCTTGTAAAGGTGAGAGATGGGTGCAAATTAATTCTTTAAAATAAACCACGCCTATGAAAGTACTTGAAAACAATTCTTTGAAATATACCACACCTATTCAAAAAATGTCTATTAAGGAACTATGAAAAATGCTTTCAAATAAATACGCATATTACAAGACCTTGAAAACAATATTTAAAATAATCTACACCTTTAATAGGTGTGGACCTTGAATTTCCATTAAAGCCTGATATAGGCATTTAAGCTGATGCCTAATACCAACATCGTTCCCGAAGCCTAGACAATGGACGATAGGTCGATCCTCTAGACAGCTACTATTGTAAACTATTGTAAACAGTAGCGAAGGCGCTTTTCACCATGTTGGCCCCTTTTGGGGAGAAATGCACCGAAATCAGTTACTCAGACAGATGGACGGAGTTTTTTAAATCGGCTCCAAATTGTCTGAAACGGATTTGATTCAAAGAAGCACGGGGCCTAAAAACAATATTTCGATAAGGCCCATTTTTGCAGTAGCCCAGGGGATATACCCTCATTAGCCATATGGCTATACCCTCAGCCCTATGGCATCCATCATATCCTTCTGCAAAACAAAGACAATTTAAAAACCAGTAAGGAAAGTAGTAAAGTCGGACGGGGCCGACTATATGATACCCTTCACCACTATGGGTATATTAAACAGGACTATTAACATGAAATTGGATGAAATAAAATATGTGATATTTATCTAAATGTGAATCTACCTAGATCTATCCATTAACATGTCATTCGTATGTTACAATGGGACAAAAGTATGTAAATCGACTTCAAACAAATATAAATAGGTCATCCGTTGGGGAATGTCTGTACTTCTATAAAACGCAACTACGTAATTCTAGGCTCAATTTTGTACGTTGTGCAGAATTTGATGTCAATCTGACTAACTTGAAATCGGGCGAAAATATATATGGAAGTTCTATCCAAATATTAAGCGATTTCACACAAACTTGTCACAGGTTAGGTTATACTAATTTCAGAACGTTTTGTTCCTATCACCCTATTGGTTCCTTGTCGCGTCAATTACTTAAAATCAATCTATAATAAAAGGGAGTTATATCTAAATCATTATCATTATGCCAAATTTCGTGCAAATCGAAGGATATATGGGGACTTTGGTGCACCCTTTACATGAAATCGGACGAAACTATACATGGGAGCTATATCTAAATCTGGACCGATTTTCTCGAAACTTGGCAGACATCATTCTAGGCTCAATTCAGTACGTTATGTCAAATTTTGTGCAAATCGAAAGATATATAGGGAATTTGGGGCACCATTTACATGAAATCGGACGAAACTATATGTGGGAGCTATATCTAAATCTGGACCGATTTTCTTGAAACATAGCAGACATCATTCTAGGATCAATTCAGTACGTTATGCCTAATTTCGTACAAATCGAAATATATATAGGGACTTTGGTACACCATTTACATGAAATCGGACGAAACTATATATGGGAGCTATATCTAAATCTGGACCGATTTTCACGAAATTTGGCAGGCATCATTCTAGACCTAAATGATTAGGCTGTACCAAATTTCGTGCAAATATAAGGATATATAGGGACCGTTTACATTAAATCGGTTAAATATATATATGGGAGCTATATCTAAATCTGAACCGATTTTTCCCAATTTCAATAGGGTTCGTCCTTGGGCCGAATAAGTGACCTATGCCAAATTTCATTCAAATCGGATCATAAATGCGACCTGTACTTTGTTCACAAAAATACATGGACAGACAGACAGACAGACGGACGGACGGACATGCATAAATCGACTTAAAAAGTGATTCTATGCATATTCTCAAAAGGAACCATGTGTCTATCTCGTTTCCTTTTGCCTGTTACAAACATATGCACAAAGACATAATACCCTGTACCACAGTGTGGTGAAGGGTATAAATATTCTGAAAACATATTTGTCACCCTCCAAGAACTTGGAATGCCGAATTAGAGCTACTTGTGTTAGAAAATACGGATACAAACCTCAAACTATCACAAATGCGACGGGACTTTTATATGGTTGCTATGTCACCACAATCTGAGCTTATATCGACAGCTGGTATATACATTCAGCACCTGGTATACCTAATTAAAGCCCTTTGGTAGAAAAAGGCGACTATAACATAAAACATAAAGTGGGACACTTATATGGAAGCTATGTCCAAACACGTACCGATATTGGAAATTTTCGACAAATATGTTTCGCACTCTACAAGAAGTCTAAATTCCAAGTTTCAGCTACTTTGGCGGTGGGGAAATGGTACTTAATCCTATCCTAAATACGGAAAATTGGGCGAGACCTTTATGTGGGGGTTAAGACAAAACTTGGACCTACATATCAAATATGTCTGCGAAAATTCAACCCATACACATACCATTCGGCAATTTAATCCCAGATAGCTGTCATATATATTGTCGTCGATTTACTGTAAATAATTTACCTCCGTGTGATCGATTGACCCGATTAAATTTTGCACAATGTTCCAATACCGAATGACGTGCGTAAAATTTGCATTATGTCGATTCAGATTTACATGATGCTTTTAACTATCTAACTTTATCCGATTTCTTATTATTTTATTACAGAGGCCCTCTGTTCTACATGTGTGTAAATAATTTCGTCATATGTTTGCAAATGATTCTCCATAGACGATCCTATTGACTGTATCGAGTGTACACATACAACCAAATACATTATATTGAAGCATTTGAAGCATGTTATGTTATGTTATTAAGATAATCGTAGAAAAATCTGTTGCATATTCCCAAAGTGGTGTATAATATCATATAGTCAACCCAGTCCAACCTTTCTCCTCTTCTTATGGGGTTTTCTTCAGAATTGTCTTCCACTGACTGTAAATTTTTAATCAACTGCTCCATTAACACAAATAAGTTAAAAGAAATGGCATATTTAATTATACCCCACAAAACTATGTTGTCAGGGTATTATAGCTTTGTGCAGACTAGCTGAGTCGATCTAGACACGTGTGTCCGTCCGTCTGTCCATTATTATTTGTAAACACGATACAGGATACAATTATGGACCAATCTTCACGAAATTTTGCCTGTAGGACCGGTTCTGGGCAATGAAGATCCCTAATGTTTTTTATACCCTTCACCACACTGTGGTACGGGGTATTATGCCTTTGTGCACATGTTTGTAACAGGCAAAAGGAAACGAGATAGACACATGGTTCCTTTCGAGAATATTCATAGAATCACTTTCTAAGTCGATTTATGCATGTCCGTCTGTCTGTCCATGTTAAATTGTAAACAAAGTACAAGTCGCATTTATGATCCGAATTGGATGAAATTTGACACAGTCTAGAACGATGTGTGAAAATCGGTTCAGATTTGGATATAGTCTCCCATATATATTTTCGTTCGATCTTAGGTAAATAGCGCACCAAAGTCCCCATATATCCTTCGATTTGTACGAAATTTGGCATAGCGTACTGACTTAAGTCTAGAACGATGTGTGTAAAATTTCGTGAAAATCGGTTCAGATTTGGATATAGTCTCCCATATATATTTTCGTCCGATTTTAGGTAAATAGCGCACCAAAGTCCCTATATATCATTCGATTTGCACAAAATTGGGCATAGCGTACTGAATTAAGTCTAGAACGATGTGTGTAAAATTTCGTGAAAATCGGTTCAGATTTGGATATAGTCTCCCATATATATTTTCGTTCGATTTTAGGTAAATAGCGCACAAAAGTCTTTCGATTTGTACGAAATTTGGCATAGCGTACTGAATTAAGTCTAGAACGATGTGTGTAAAATTTCGTGAAAATCGGTTCAGATTTGGATATATATTTTCGTCCGATTTTAGGTAAATAGCGCACCAAAGTCCCTATATATCCTTCGATTTGCACAAAATTTGGCATAGCGTACTGAATTGTGCCTAGAATGATGTGTATTAAGTTTAGTGAAAATCGGTTCAGATTTAGATATAGCTCCCATATATATTTTCGTCCGATTTTATGTAAATAGTGGACCACAGTATTATATAACCTTCGATATGCACGAAATTTGGCATAGCGTACTGAATTGTGCCTAGAATGATGTGTATTAAGTTTAGTGAAAATCGGTTCAGCTTTAGATATAGCTCCCATATATATCTTCGTCCGATTTTATATAAATGGTACACCAAAGTCCCTATATATCCTTGGATTTGCACGAAATTTGTCATAGCGTACTAAATTGTGTCGAGAATGATGTGTGGTAAGTTTTAGCTCGGTTCAGATTTCTATGTAGATCCCACATATTCATATATATATTCCACATTTTACATAAATGGCGCTCCAAACTCCTAATGTTTGTCCGATTAACATGAAATTTTGAACAATGTATCAAATTGGGACTTGAATGACGTTATTGCGTTTTGTTGGAATTGGTGCGGATTCTTCGAGGGATACATATGCGCAATATACCAAAAGTGGTGAAGGATATCATATAGTCGGCCCAGTCCGACTTTACTACTTTCCTTACTGTTTTTTTGAAATGAATTTGTTGTTGTCGCTACTACGATGATTAATTTCTCTTATATCATACCCAATACTAATTATAACCCCCATAATGGATTGGTGTGCATAACGATTTTTTATGACGTTGGTGACACCTTCGAATACTTATTGTAGGTCCCAAAAGGATTATAACTGTAAGGGTTCATATAATAATAAACACGTTTATAGCTCGATGTTGTATGATTTTAAATTTGTTTCTAAGGGCGAAGTGTATCTCAAATTCGACCGTCTATTTTTAAATTTTAGCAATCCTGAATTTCTATTCAATTAGCAATTAATTTACTCTTCGAGTATGGCAGATACGATCACATGTGTGCTTATAAGCGAAAAATAAAAACAAAACCCGAACAAGTTGTCAAATCATTTATCAAATGTTGTTGCTGCAAAAATAGTTTCCGTAATTTTGTTAATTATTTCTAAAGAATCTACTCAATGTGAGATAATGATTTGTTGATATTCAACAAATTTTAAATAAATAATAAAAATATATTTTTTTTCATTGCGTTTTTTCTGTTTATTACTGTCAATGCGGTTTTTATTTGAGTTTTTATATTTTGTAATTTTATTTATCGCATTTGTGGTTTTTTGCCCTTGCATTCATTAAATTTGTTTAAGATTTCTAAATACGAATCTGCTTAAACCTAAGCCTACCATCGATAGATGGTTCAAAGGACTAAGTTTCATCCAAACTTTAAAGAATCCAATATTTTAACCATGTATGTATGTTGTTGGGAGATGTCACTTATATGTCCACTCCATCTAGTACCTCACCTACAATGGGTCAACATTTTGAAAACATGTAAATCTTATAGGAAGCGAACGCAATCAAGCTTGAAAATGAGTCCCGTTGATCTACTCCTTCCGGTATCACCCACAATGCTTTACCTTTTTAAAATTTCTTAATCCAATATAAAACCAGTAAGGAAAGTAGTAAAGTCGGACGGGGCCGACTATATGATACCCTTCACCACTATGGGTATATTCAACAGATGGGATCCTAACGGACGTCGCATTTTTGAAGGGCCATTAACATTAAAATAAACATTTCATTCCGCAACCTATACTAAATTTTGGTCAGATATAGAGTTGCTTCTTACAATGGGAAATTATGTAAATAAATTTAAAGCAAAATATCGAAATCTAAACCGATATCTTCATTTACTTATAAATCCAAATTTCGTGAAAATCGAAGGATATACTTTGGTGCACCATTTACATAAAATCGGACGAATATATATATATATATAAATCTGTACCGATTTTCAGGAAATTTTACACACGTCGTTCTAGGCTTAATTCAGAATGTTATGCCAAATTTCGTGCAAATCGAAGGATATATAGGGACTTTGGTGCACCATTTACATGAAGTCGGACAAAACTATATATGGGAGCTATATCTAAATCTGGACCGATTTTCTCGAAACTTAACACACGTCATTCTTGACCTAATTTAGTACTTTATGCCAAATTTCGTGCAAATCGAAGCATACATAGGTGCTTTGGTGCCCCATTAACCTTCAATCGGACGAAAATATATATGGGGGCTATATCTCAATCTATATATATATATATATATATATAAATCTGTACCGATTTTCAGGAAATTTTACACACGTCGTTCTAGGCTTAATTTAGAATGTTATGCCAAATTTCGTGCAAATCGAAGGATATATAGGGACTTTGGTGCACCATTTACATGAAGTCGAACAAAACTATAAATGGGAGCTATAACTAAATCTGGACCGATTTTCTCGAAACTTAACACACGTCATTCTTGGCCTAATTCAGTACTTTATGCCAAATTTCGTGCAAATCGAAGCATACATAGGTGCTTTGGTGCCCCATTTACCTTCAATCGGACGAAAATATATATGGGGGCTATATCTCAATATAGACAGATTTTCACGAAACTTAGCACACATCATTCTAGACTTAACTCAGTACGCTGTCCTAAATTTCATGCAAATCGAAAGGTATATAGGCCATTAACATTAAAATAAACATTTCATTCCGCAACCTATACTAAATTTTGGTCAGATATAGAGTTGCTTCTTACAATGGGAAATTATGTAAATAAATTTAAAGCAAAATATCGAAATCTAAACCGATATCTTCATTTACTTATAAATCCAAATTTCGTGAAAATCGAAGGATATACTTTGGTGCACCATTTACATAAAATCGGACGAATATATATATATATAGATCTGTACCGATTTTCAGGAAATTTTACACACGTCGTTCTAGGCTTAATTCAGAATGTTATGCCAAATTTCGTGCAAATCGAAGGATATATAGGGACTTTGGTGCACCATTTACATGAAGTCGGACAAAACTATATATGGGATCTATATCTAAATCTGGACCGATTTTCTCGAAACTTAACACATGTCATTCTTGACCTAATTTAGTACTTTATGCCAAATTTCGTGCAAATCGAAGCATACATAGGTGCTTTGGTGCCCCATTAACCTTCAATCGGACGAAAATATATATGGGGGCTATATCTCAATCTATATATATATATATATAAATCTGTACCGATTTTCAGGAAATTTTACACACGTCGTTCTAGGCTTAATTTAGAATGTTATGCCAAATTTCGTGCAAATCGAAGGATATGTAGGGACTTTGGTGCACCATTTACATGAAGTCGAACAAAACTATAAATGGGAGCTATAACTAAATCTGGACCGATTTTCTCGAAACTTAACACACGTCATTCTTGGCCTAATTCAGTACTTTATGCCAAATTTCGTGCAAATCGAAGCATACATAGGTGCTTTGGTGCCCCATTTACCTTCAATCGGACGAAAATATATATGGGGGCTATATCTCAATATAGACAGATTTTCACGAAACTTAGCACACATCATTCTAGACTTAACTCAGTACGCTGTCCTAAATTTCATGCAAATCGAAAGGTATATAGGGACTTTGGTGCACCATTTACATAAAATCGGACAAAACTATATACGGGAGCTATATCCAAATCGAATGATATATAGGGACTTTGGTGCACCATTTACGTTAAATGGGACGAAGTTATAAATGGGAGCTATATCTAAATCTGAACCAATTCAGTACTCTATAGCAAATTTCGTGCAAATCGAAAGATATATAGGGACTTTGGGCACCATTTACATGAAATTGGACGAAACTATATATGGGAGCTATATCTAAATCTTGACCGACTTTCTTGAAACTTGGCAGACATCATTCTGGACTCAATTCAGTACGTTATGCCTAATTTAGTGCAAATCGAAGGATATATAGGGACTTTGGTGCACCATTTACATGAAATCGGACGAAACTATATATGGGAGCTATATCTAAATCTGGACCGATTTTCTTGAAACTTGGCAGACATCATTCTAGGCTCAATTCAGTACGTTATGCCAAATTTCGTGCAAATCGAAAGATATATAGGGACTTTGGGGCACCATTTACATGAAATCGGAATGGGAGCTATATCTAAATCTGGACCGATTTTCATGAAACTTGGCAGACATCATTCTAGACCTAAATGATAAGGCTATACCAAATTTCGTGCAAATCGAAAGATATATAGGGACCGTTTACATTAAATCGGTAAAATATATATATGGGAGCTATATCTAAATCTGAACCGATTTTTCCCAATTTCAATAGGGTTGGTCCTTGGGCCGAATAAGTGACCTATGCCAAATTTCATCCAATTCGGATCATAAATGCGACCTGTACTTTGTTTACAATTTAACATGGACAGACAGACAGACAGACGGACGGACATGCATAAATCGACTTAGAAAGTGATTCTATGCATATTCTCAAAAGGAACCATGTGTCTATCTCGTTTCCTTTTGCCTGTTACAAACATATGCACAAAGACATAATACCCTGTACCACAATGTGGTGAAGGGTATAAAAATGGAACATCTAATTTAATCCAACCTTTGTAAATCGTAATATTAGGTTGGGGAAAAAATCATTGGAAGGGTGACATTTCGCAGTAAAAAAATTATTTTGCTGTTTTTTGTTTGGTGCATTCATTTGTGAGTTACTGGGTGTTAAAAATGGAAGTGAACAAAGAAAAAATTCGGTACATTTTAGAGTTTTTCTTTAACAAAGGCGAAAATGCAAGCCAAGCGGCTAAAATTGTGAATGGTGTTTATGGTTCCGATACTGTAACAATCAATTACGATATGTGCAATTTTGATTCGTAGATTCCGTTCAGAAATTTTTGATGTTAAAGGTGCACCTCGCCTCGAAAATGTCGATGAAATCGGAGAAATGATCGATCGTTGACCGGCATGTTAGCAGTCGTAACATCGCCCAGGAGCTAAAAATCGACCATAAAACTGTTCTAAACCATTTACAATAGACCAGAAACGGCCAGAATAGCCTAACAGGAGAGGTGTCGTGTTCCACCATGACAACGCTGGGCCACACACATCTACAGTGACTCGCCAGAAACTTCGGGATCTTGGTTAGTTATGAAGTTACCTTTAAAATGGCAACAAATCATGCAACAAAACGGTGCATATTTGACCCAAATCGGACATTTCGAACCACGAAATAAAGTCCTACAGTTCATATAAAAATAATGGATTTCTTTTTCTCCAACCTAATATATTCCTAATCAGAATAAAATTCGATATCGATATAGTCGTCTTTCTGTCTGCCGTCTGTCTGTTTAAATTACAATAAAGAAATTTTGACATAGCTTCTACTCCAAGGATCTTTTCTTTGAAATGGGATATATCGGTTCACTTTTTAGGGCAGCCTTCATATAATGCTACCTCCAAAAAATCGCTATTTTTTGGTTTCTGAAGGGATTTCAACCGAATTTTCTCTAATTTGGTATTTTGTATTCTCATATTTATGTATATCAAAAATTCTTCATGCCTTCAAACATTTTCCATACATCGTAGTATTTAAACTTAGTCATGTTTCCATTTGACGACTTAAAATTTGACCGATCTTCGTACTTGTGCGTTGGCCAGATCATATTTACTTCGTGATGTTCGAGTCAAAATAAGGGATACTTTTGAGCAACTAAAATAAGCTCCTACTCTTTATATCACGGAATTTCTTTTGTGGTACGGTGCGGTGCGTATAATGTATGCCGTTAGTTATACGTAACCCAATTTGGAATTGCCTTGTAATTTGCAAGTCAGACTTATAAAAAAAATAGTTTCAATTCCTGAGAGAAAAACGCTAGTTCACAAGAGTCCAATTGACAGCTTAGCTCTCACATTTTATTTTTAGCCAATTATCAGTTATAAACCCTTATATTATACATCTGCTAATCTCTGCAATTGTGGGTTTTCCCAATAATGACATTGTAAATTGTATTGCTGATTATACATTTTTTTATTTTGATAGAATATTTTCTCAATATTTTTTGGAAAACTTGGCGGAAAATAATATAATATGACTATAAAAATATAATAAAAGTAAATAAAATGACTATAAATAATATAATATAAATAATATGACTTTGTTCGATCCAAAGTTGTTTGTAGTGTCATCTAGATGTTGGAGTGTCCGACGAACAGATTTAACACGTAGAAGGACAGTTGCGTCTATAGCCGTCAAGTTCAAGTTCGCTATGTGACATGACGGCTGTAGCAGCACAAATGTGCATTTACCAGCGTACAAGTAGAAGCCCAGTGTCATGTTTTCGAATTTCACTTGTTTCTACTGTCCGTCAACGTGTTAAAATAAAGGAGGTAGGAATGTACCTTTTTTGTGTGTGGCACTTACAGTTCTTAGAAACCTTCTTCTTTGTATTTGCAGATAGAAGACCACCAAACAAATATTTGTTCATGTAAAACGCTAAATTTGTATGTAAAATAATATTTTTCCCACTAATTAGCTATTTAATCTTTGGGGGGTTTTTACGTGTGGCTTTGTGATTACACATTCAGAGATAACAATACAGATTGGTGATGCTACATTTTTTTTTTTTTTGAAAGAAGACAATAGTCGAGGGATTGAGATTATGTTTTTCAATTATGGAATGAAAATACCAACAAATTAACAAATCTTAACCTAATTATACATTCCAAGAGCAGGAAGAATGCATTTGAAATCTGTTATTTCGTTGCAGCATATATTCTTGATCAGAAAAAATATATATGTCGGTTTAGCCATGTCTGTCTGTTTTGGTAACGGTCCACGTTTTTTTGGTAGCCCTCTACATTGGTATTTCGGGTTATTGGAGGGTGACAACCATTTGTATACCCTTCACCACACTGTGGTACAGGCAAAAGGAAACGAGATAGACACATAGTTTCTTTTCAGAATATGCATAAAATCTCTTTCTGAGTCGATTTATGCATGTCCGTCTCTCCGTCTGTCCGCCTGTTGGTGTTAAATTGTAAACAAAGTACAGGTCGCATTTATAATCCGAATTGGATGAAATTTGGCACAGCTCACTTATTTGGCCAAAGGACGAACCTTATTGAAATTGGAAAAAATCGGTTAAGATTTAGATATAGCTCACATATATATTTTCGTCCGATTTAATGTAAATGGTGCACCAAAGTCCCTATATTTTTTTTAATTTGCACGAAATTTGGCATAACGTACTGAATTGAGCCTGGAATGAAGTCTGCCAACTTTAGTGAAAATCGGTTCAGATCTATATATAGCTCTCATACATACTTGATTGATCTAAGTCGATTCACATTTAGATAAATATCACATATTTTAGTTCATCCAATTTCATGTTAATAGTTCTGTTTAATATACCCATAGTGGATGTATAGTCGGCCCCGTCCGACATTACTACTTTCCTTACTGGTTGTCTATAAAAGAGTCCTGTAACAAAGATTTTTTTCCAGAAAATGTTCAATATAGGTTTATGTTTTCAAGTAGCCGCCTACTTAGTTTTCGGCATGTATAATTATATATATATATATATATATATATGCATTTTGGATGTAAATTTGGTGAAATTGAAAAAAAAATATTTTAATATTTGTCCATCCATTCAAATAGTCCTCATAAAAAGGACAGGAATATTGAATATCATAAAACCATTAACAATTAGACAGAGCATTATTAGCTGACAATTTTTAAATTTTAAGAACAGGTGTATTGCGTTGTGATCCTCCAAGAAATGTATATTTTTAAGCAGATCATGTTTTAATGCGTGTCCAACAATAATTGAAGCTGATGTACCATCATAAACTTTCGTTTAATACGCTTCACTGCAGACAAGTCTAAATTGCCAATTCTTAAAGGCCAATAAATATTCCTTAGTCCACTCCTAACTTTTTAATCTCAGGATTTCATTGTGATGCGTATAATTTATGTCGTTAATTATACGCAGCACCTTACAGAATTTCAACGTTGAATTCCTTTCAAAGTATTTTGAAAGTCATACATATTAAAAAGTAGTAAGCAGAGCGGATCTACAAAATAATCACTGGGCATTTACATTTTGTGGAGCTAATTTACACAACTAGTCCAAAAACTTCTAAAAATAGTCCAATCTGTTTTTAAACGATAAATTTCATGTAGAGAACTACGATACATCTGATGTATATCGTTAGTTATGTACAACGCCTTAAACAATCAGAATATTGAATTGTCTTTGGAGTATTTTGCAAGTCATACATTTTAAATCAGTAAACAGAGTAGTATAATCGGAGGTGGCCCACCATGTAATATTCTTCATCACTATAACTGGACTTTAACATTCTGCTAATTATCCTGCCTGGGTAAAAATTCATGAATTATACATCCATTGGTGAGCTAATAATACTACTAAACAATATCAGAATAGGTAAATCTCTATTTACTCTAACACCGTCAGAGCATTATTGTATAGGGAATACAAAATCATCCATCTTTTCAAATGACATGATTTCATTTGAGGGACAATGGTGCGCATGATTTATGTCGTTAGTTATACGACCACAACGTAGTTGGGTAGGGTTTAAAATGTTTTAAGGCATATTTTTTGAAGGCCTAATAGACCCGTAGATTAAAAAATATAATGTTTTAAAGAACTAAAAGAGTCGTGGATTATTAAAAAATAGGCGTATATTAAAAAAAATATTTGTTTAATGCCTAAAAGAGGCGAATATGATTAAAAAATATTTTTTGAAGACCTAAAAGAGGCGTGGATTTAACAAAAATTCAAGACCAAAAACGGCGTGGATTTAATAAGAATTGAAGACCTTAAAGAGACGTGGATTTAACAAAAATTTGAAGACCTAAAAGAGGCGTGGATTTAACAAAAATTGAAGACCTAAAAGAGGCGTGGAATTTTATGAAATATTTTGTGAAGACCTAAAAGAGGCGCTAATTTTTAAAATATATTTTTGAAGACCTAAAAAAGCGTGGATTTAAAAAAAATATTTTCTGAAGACCTACAAGACGCATGGATTTAAAATAAAATATTTTTTGAAGGCGTGGATTTGAAAAAATGTTCGTAGTTAACTTTCGGTAACTATATAAATTCATGGTCCTGTTTTTATTTTATTTATTCTTTTTTGAGAATAAGTGTTTTTTAACCTGAAATTTGGATTTTCAAGTTACAGCCACTTCTGTGGGGAAATGAGTCGAGGACCCTCTATTAATATGGAACTGAATTTTAAATGGTCTTCAAAGATATCGAGCTATCCTTCCAATATATTCAAAAATACCGAATTGCAGGTACTTCGATTGGAATATTCGGCGAATTCTTTTATGCGGGGTAAGTCAAAACTGGTCCTATGTTGATCATGTTTCATTGTCAATCTCCCATTTTTGTGGTGAAATGTGTCGTACGCTTTCATGTCTAAACATGAAACTGCATATAAATGTGTTGTACCTTATGAATATTCAGAATGCCAATTTGCCGATAATACCGCCCAGGACATTTATATGATAACTTTGTCAAAACTTTGTCAAAAGTTTCGAAAAAAGTTCCGCAAACATGTTATTCGTCCTTTAAAGAAGCCGGAATGTCAAATTGAAGACACTTCGTTTGGGAAATGCAGTTAAAACTTTCGAAATAAAAAAATGTGGCGGTGCCTTTATATGGGCATGGATCAATATTTAAAATTTCCTGCTAATAAGTTTCTTCATCTTCCAAAGAATACGGACTGCCAAATTGTAGACACTTGGGTTTGAAAATGCGGGTAACATCTTCAAAATAACGAAAATGCGACGGGATCCTTTATAAGAAGGCAATCTCAAAACTCCAGCAAAATTGTGCTTTGTCTTAAGAGAACCCGTAATGCCAAATTGTTGCCTCTTTGGGGGAAATTGCGAATGAAAGTGGCAAAATACGGAAAAAAGAGGACGGAACCTTTATATTGAGGCTATGTCAAATCATGGACCTACATTTAAAATTTACTGCAAATAAGTTTTTTTTTAAGCTTCAAAGAATACGGAATGCTAAATGCACTGGCAAATTGTAACTACTTCGACGAGAACAAATTAAAAATGTTTAAAATAGGACGGGAAATTTTATATTGAGTCTATTTCAAAACAAGGACCTATATCGAAAATCTTCTGATAATCTACGGTTGGAAAATGCGGATGAAAACTCCAAAATAACGAAAATGAAGCGGAATTTTAATATGGGATTTTATAAAAACCGATATGGACCGATATGTTTCATTACCAATACAGATATGTTTCATTACCAATAACAAACATGCTAGGAAGTAGTTGAATTTCCAAGCAAAGTAGTAGCAAATTTCTAATACTGCGACCTTTATCGCAATATCTATATAGATTTATTTTTTTCGGATCTGGAACATTATCCAGTATGGATGGGATCTCCGGTGAATATCTCGAAGCTGTGTCGAACGGTATGAAAATTAGTACATATGTATCCCACCTTATGCATGTGAAGCATAATAAAATTTCAAATTGTCATCTCTACACAAATCTGTTGTCCACTTCGAAGTGGTCATATCACATCTCGAGTGCTTTATCTGGTCTGAATAAGGTCTAATGAATGGCGTTGGAGATGGAACGACAATGACACTCAAAGTAACACAAACAATAATTTATAAAAAAAGTAAGAAAAAACCACAGCAACAACTACAAAAGAACGCGAAAGCTATGTTGACACTCTGACGATAGTGGCTGGCCAGAAAAAAAATAACCGGCACCGCACCGCACCGCACACACAGCTGATAAACAAACAGAAAAGAGTGAGACACGAATAAAAACAAGTCCCATACAATTACGTCAGTGTCATCAATGGATTGGATTTCTGGGGAATCACTTGTTTTTGTTGACACAAAAAAGAAATTGTACCGCCTAGGGTGTTCTACTAGACAACAACAACAAAATAAATAAATAAATAAACCGGCATCCAAACTAACAAGTTTATGTGGCTGGGTTGGTAGTTGTTGTTCTTCTTATTGTGGGGGCAGATGATGGTGGGGATACATTTAAATTGTATTTGTTTTTGAGTGAGAGTGGGAGAGAGAGAGAGAGAGCGTAGAGAGAGATAGCCAAGTGAGACTGGTCTCAGATGTAAGATGTGTGTGCTAAGCCGGGTTCATATAGTTCTCTTACACAAAGTCAATATTTTTCTCACGAAAATCTCAATGATCGATAGATTTGGGGTTATTGTTAAAATGAGCTTAAAAAGGTGGGAGAGTGAGGGCGAACGATGGCCGGTCGTTTATGGTCAATAACAATAAATCGTTGGTCAATAAACTATTTCTCTCTGCTTCTTATCAGCGATCAGTGTTGGAAAGAAAATGGGAAGATGGTGTCCTTGTTTTAGTACGTGGGTTCTTAACAATTATGACTTTGAAGTTAATAGTAAAATTTTTCAAATGAAGATGCCACGATACGCATTTTTATATTCGGACGGAGCCTACCGTCACCATTACTTGTGTTCTTCAACTTCAATGCATTCATAAACAGAATCTGATTTGATGTACACAATAATTCTCATACACTTCGTACTACGATACTGATACATGTTTCACTTTTCCATGCCGAAGAGGTCGGTCTTGGACGTTAACATAACAACGAGTGACGAAGATGTGTGGATCGTTCGCAATCACAGAAAAAAATGTCAATGAATATTTTCGTAATGCCATATATACTTTCTTTTTTATACCCTACACAACTATGTTGTCAGGGTATTATAGCTTTGTGCAGCCCCAAGAGTTTGTAACGCCGCGAAATATTGGTCCTAGACCCACCTTTAAGTATACCGATTGTCATATCTCGACTAGCTGAGTCGATCTAGACATGTATTCGTCCGTCCGTCCGTCTGTCCAATATAATTTGTAAACACGATCCATGTCACAGTTATGGACCAATCTTCACGAACTTTTGCATGTAGGATGGGTTCTGGCCATTGTCTTTGGTAAAGATCGGTTAATATTTAGGGGATGAAATGAACCAAAAATTGTATTTTTGTCGGTTTTTCTGGACGCCCTGGAGGCCACAATTATGACCCTAATTTCTCGAATTTTATATGGAGAAGGGGATCGGGCCAAAGAATAAACATTCCTGTTTTGATAAAGATCGATCAATATATAGCGGGTAAATGGACCCATGCTTTTGTGTGAAAATTTACAAAATTTGTATTCTATGGTGTGTATATTTGTCCCTGAAGGACATAGACCCGAGATGTTCATAGTATATCCAAGAGAAGTGGTTGACCTTTAAATTGATACCAAGAACGAAGCTCCACATCCGAGTACATACGACCACATAGTATGTACTCGGATATGGGAGCTTCGTTTATTTCAAAAACCCTGTTAATATAATCAAAGTGCACAAAACTTGATGACAAAAACCTCAGTTGGAAATGAGCAAGAAGTAGCCCAATGCAGAAAAATCTGATGTGAATGGACAATTCGACGGAAAGGCACTCTATATAGAATATTCCATTGTAAATGATTTAAACAGAATCCGTAAAAATAAATACATATACAACTCCGGAGAAAAGGAGAGAGGAGAAACGTATTTTCAGAAAAAAGAAGAAAGAACAAGAAAACCATCAGTCAGAATGAAATCCGGAAATTTTACCAACGAGTAAAACACCAAACCGAAGAACAAGAAAACTGTGGACGGTAGCAAAATGAGGTGTACAGAAGTCAGAACGAAATCCGGAAATTTTACCAACGAGGCTTTGGTGCAGGCACATCCTCCTGTATAGATGAAGATGAAACTTGGTGATAGATACCGACAGCGTGTTGAGGATGAGGGAGGAGCATTTTGCAAAGCTTCTAGTATCATATAGTGGCGGTACAGAATTTACCCCAGGACCAATAGAGATGGCGGCTATTGGTCTTTACCTTTATAGAGTGTATACCACCCAGCCAAGACGAGGTGAGAATAGCAATCAATCGGCAATAAATTTAAATACCGGTGGTCTGATGCTGGTCAGAAGCATGCACCATCTGATTAGTATAATTTGTCTAGAGGAATGCATGCCCACTGATGAACCTCAGTATCCTGTGTACCGTGCACAAAAAGGAGACAAGATGATATGTGCCAACTATGCAGGAATTAGTTCCTTCCCATCGAATATAAAGTGATATACAGCGTGATGTGCGGACGACTGAAGCCAATGGTCAATGACATTATTGGACCATACCAATGCGGCTTTAGACGTTGCAAATCCACCATCGACCATATTTTCGCTCTGCGCCAATTCCTGGAAAAGACCCATGAAAAAAACATCGACATATTCCACCTATTCGTCGACTATAAAGCCCTATCCGTTTAGAGGTGTTTAAAGCCATGTCTACGTCCGGCAATCCTGAAAATTAATAAGACTATGCAGCATAACTTTAAATGACACAAGGTCAGCAGTTAAAGTCAGAAAAGAACTCTCGGAGCCCTTTAATACCGAACGAGGGTTCTGATAAGGTGACCGTTTTAACATCCTACTGGAAAAGATTATTCGAGAGGCAAAGGTGAAGAGAAGTGGCTCTATGTCCTTCAGGAGTAAATATATACGCTATAGAATACAAATTTTGTCATTTTTCACACAAAAGTCAGGGTCCATTTGACCCGCCCAATCCCCTTTTCCATGTAAAAATTCGAGGTGTTTGGGACATAATTGCGACCAGAAAAACAAAAAAACGGAGCGACCTGAAAAACCGACAAAAATTAAGTATTTAGTCCATTTCATCCTCTTAATATTAACCGATCTTTACCAAAATATGACGATCGGTATACTTAAAGGTGGGTCTAGGACCAATTTTTCGCGGCGTTACAAACTCTTGGGGCTACACAAAGCTATAATATCCTGATAACATAGTTGTGTAGGGTATAAAAACTTTATATCCCACATTTTAAAATTAAATAATTCTTTTAACAACTACCAAATTTCAAACTGATCACATTCGATCAATCTGCACATACACACCCATAGTTCCCAAAGTAAAGAGTCCATTCAACGTACTCTCACTCACTCACTCTCATCACTGACCACAGAGCTCAGCGCTCTTTCAGCCACAGCTACAAAATTTTATATTCAAATGAGCTCTGCTATTGCTGGACGCTAGTCAGTTATAGTTTAGCTTAGGTACGCTGCGGTTCGTTGTCTTCTTTGTGTTCTCGGTTATTAAAGCTCTGGAAAGAAGTGATTTTTGTTTTCGGAAAAGAAGTCAGTCTTAACTCATTCACAAAAAAGAAAAATAAAATAAAAATATGAGGCGAATAATTAGTTTCGCTTTTGTATTTTTACAAATTTTAATATTCGTCAATGCTACTGGGTAAGTCAAGTCCAAGTGCATTTTTTGTGTGTGTGTTTATATGGATTTCGGAGAAACAATTTGTGTTGTTTTGTTGTAGATAATTTACCGGGGTTTTTACACGACATTTTTTGGAATAAAAAAATTTATTTGATTTTTTTAAGGAATTAATCACGTTTGTCCGTAAATCAAAACGTGCCGTTTAAACAATTATTAGTTGATGAATAGAATTGTTGTTATAAAAAATGTATAAAAAAGATAAATTGAAAAAAGTGATTTTTTTTGCGTTTCAATAGTTTGGTGCTAATTAATTTATTTATAAAAAATTCAAAAATAAAACAAATATTTTTATTGTTAATCAATATGTGCTATAGATATGGAATATTTCGCGTGCACCTTTGTCCATTAATAGAACCATTTATTTTGTTTGAGAGAAGATATCTGGACAAATACTGACACGAAGTGTTACCTAAAGCCCTATATCAATATGTGTTTCAAAAAATCGGGGTAGTAGAAAACATGACAAAAATTAAAACAATGAAAAAATAATAAATAAAGCCAGTAAGGAAAGTCTATAAAATCGGAAGAGGCCGGCTAAATGATACCCTTTGCCACTTTAGATACATACAAAAGATCCTCCCAACATTTTTGAGTAACCATTTATATGAAATCGGACCAAATTAAATATTTGACCCGTACCCATGTCATTCTGAAATCTATGCAAAATTTCATAGCAATTGGACAGACATTGGGACTTTGGTACACAATTAACATAAAATCGGACCAATATCGGACCAATGGTGCACAATTAACATAAAATCGGACCATTAATAAAATAATAAAATAATAATAAACCAGTAAGGAAAGTAGTAAAGTCGGACGGGGCCGACTATATGATACCCTTCACCACTTTGAGTATATTCAACAGATAAATCCTAACAGACGTCGCATGTCCGTGCCAATTTTCGTGCAAATCGAAAAATATATAGGGACTTTGGTGCACCATTTACATTAAATCGGACGAAAATATATATGGGAGCTACCCTGTACCAGAAAAAAAAATTTGGTTCAAGAACCTCAAAACCTGGGGGCTACCAGAAAAAATTGACCAATATTTATAATTTATAGCGGAGAGATTTGCTACCTAATAAGAACTCGATGTACTAAATTACAGTCAATTCAGTCGAAAAATACGATCAGAACCCCCAAAATACCAAAAATTTGGGGGTACCGTTATATAGGGACTACCAGAAAAACTTTACCTATATTTATAATTTTTAGTGGAGTAATTTGGTACCCAATAAGAACCCAATGTACACAATTTCAGAGAAATCAGTTATAAAAGGAGCCCAAGAACCCGAAAATACCGAAAATTGGGGGTACCCTTATATGGGCGCTTTCCGAAAAAATGGACCATTATTTATAATGTTTGGTAGGGAGATTTGCTACCCAATAAGAACACAAAGTACCAAATTTCAGCGAATTCGGTCGAAAAATGCGATCAAAACCCCCAAAATACCGAAAATTGGGGGTAATCTTATATGGGGGCTATCCGAAAAAATTGACCTTTGTTTTAAAATTTTTGGTAGAGAGATTTGCTACCCAATAAGAACTCAACGTAACAAATTTCAGCGAATTCTGTTGAAAACCGCGCTCAAGAACCTCAAAATACCGAAAATTGGGGGTAATCTTATATGGGGGCTATCCGAAAAAATGGACCTTTATATATAATTTTTGGTAGAGAGATTTTCTACCCAGTAAGAACTCAAAGTACCAAATTTCAGCGAATTCAGTTAAAAAACGCGCTCAAGAACCTCAAAATACCGAAAATTTTGGGGTACCCTTATATGGGAGCTATGCCTAAACGTGGACCGATTTTCTCCAATTTCAATAGGGTTCGTCCTTGGGCCAATTAAGTGACCTGTGCCAAATTTCATCCAAATCGGATCATAAATGCGACCTGTACTTTGTTAACAAAAATACATGCATAAATCGACTCAGAAAGTGATTCTATGCATATTCTCAAAAGGAACCATGGGTCTATCTCGGTTATTTTTGCCTGTTACAAACATATGCACAAAGACATAATACCCTGTACCACAGTGTGGTGAAGGGTATAAAAAGCGTTCGTGTAAAACGAACATAGGTCATTCGTGCACCATTTTTATAAAATAGGACGAAAATATGACTGACAGCTATATCTAAATCTGAACCGATTTCATCTTAATTTAACAAACGTTGTTAAACCGTTATTATAGGCTCATTTCAAACCTCAAATAAACATGAAGTCTAATATATTTCGATGCGGCACATTTTTGCCGCAGCAAAGTGTTAGGCATAAGGCTGAGGGTATAAACATTGACCTATTCTGAAAAGCTGTTTTTTATCCAGGGATGCGTAATGGCAAATTAAATACAATTCATGTTTTTTTTTTCTAAAAAATACTTGCCAAACTCCAAGAATCTGGAATGCCGAATTCCAGCTACTTGGGAATCCGGCTAAAAGCTTCCAAAAATGAGACGGGGCTTTTATATGGTTGCTATGTCACCACAATCTGATGAGATCAGATCGAAATTTTTCTTAAAACTGTGGAAAATGGTACTAAATCCTTCCAAATATCGAAAAATGGTGCTAAGTCAAAACATAGACCTACATATAAAATGTGTCTGCGAAAATTCAACCCATACAATGTGCCATTGTGTCATTATATCCTCATCCATATGACATTGACCTACCCTAAAAATTATCTGAGGAACAGTTTTTTTTTATTTAACCAGGAATAGCAAATCTGTTCTGAACAAATTTTTGTCACCCTCTAAGAACCTGGAATGCCGAATTACAGCTACTTAGGTTATAAAATGCGGTTAAGACCTTCAAACTACCAAAAATCAGCGGGACTTTTATATGAGCATATATCGAAATTTTTCTGAAAAAATATTGTTCACCCTCCAAGAACCTGGTATACCAAATTCCAAGCCTTTGGTAGGCAAATGCGGTTATAATATACAAAATACAGAAAATAAAGCGGGACATTTATATGAAAGCATGTCAAAACGTGGATCGATATTGAATATTTTCGGCAAATATGCTTTGTAATGACATGCTTCGACTGTGGTAAAATTACACTAAATCCTATTCTTACTTACTTATCTGGCTTATGAAAGAACGGTTGTTCCATAAGCCGAGCTTAAAAAAGATTTCCAGGCGCTTCGGTCTTGTGCGCATCTCATCCAATTTGAAAGACCATTTTTCGAGATGTTGTCTTCTACTTGATCTTTCCATCGGATTCGTGGCCTTCCCTTTCTGCGTGAATCATCAGCTGGTTCGCATTTATATGCCTTTTGAACTGAGACATTCTCATCCATTCACACAACATGTCCACCGTAGTCGCAGCAGCTCGATACGTCTGACTTTGTCGATGTCCGAGAATAAATGGTATAGCAAATGGTTCATTCCACGGTGATATTCACCGTCGACGCAGATAGGCCCGTAGATCTGTCGGAAAATTTTTCTTTCAAACTCTCCAAGAGCTGCATCATCTGGTTGCGCAAGTACTCATGCTTCTGATCCGTACACCAGCCCAGGTAGTATCAGCGTCTTGTATAGTGTGAGTTTGGTCTAGTGAGATGTGGCCTTATTTCTAAACTGCTTACTTAGACCATAGTGGCAGTACCAAGGTATATAAAATCTTTGATTACCTCGAAGATGTACTTTACAAATTCCACAGTTAGTCCGAGTCTACTGGATTTCTTTCTTCTTAAGTGGATCAAACCTACGAAGACCTTTCTGTGTAAAATGACAACATTTTTAACTTAGAACGGGAAAAATATTCCAAAACCAGTGAGCGGAGCAGTATAGTCGGACGGGGCCGACCATATGATACCCTACACAACTTCCACGAAAAACTAACTTTCTGTGGATCTATATTCTGAGTTTGGGCAATATTTCGCGATATTTGAACCATCTGAACCAACTAGAGACCGACAATTATTACTAATGTTCATTACAGCCTTTCTCATTACTTGTCCAGATTCCCTTCCCTTCTTATTCCCATTGGAGTCTATAGATCGACTCGAAAAAACAAAAAAAAATTAAGTTTTCGGTCCACTTCATCACAATATAATTATCTGATCGTCACCGAAAATTGTAGGCGTTATCCTTGACCATAACTGGACCTTTATGGAACATTTTAAAGCGATCAGCGCTATATTTCCGCCCTCTGTGGTAAAGGGTTACTAAATAATATCTGAATACATAAGCATCTGTAAATATTTAAGTGTAACTCCCACATCTGAGTACATACGACCATATAATTGGTATTAATTTAAAGGTCAACCACTCCTCTTGGATATAATATCAACTTCTCGGTCTATGTCCTTTAGGGGCAAATATATACGCTATAGAATACAAATTTTGTAATTTTTCACACAAAAGTCAGGGTCCATTTGACCCGCTAAATATTGACCAATCTTTATCAAAACAGGCATGCTTATTCTTTGGCCCGATCCCCTTCTCCATGCAAAATTTCACGATGTTATTGCGGCCTCTGGAGCGACCAGAAAAACCGACAAAAATTTTGTATTTGGTCCATTTCATCCCCTTAATATTAACCGATCTTTCCCAAAAACAATAGGGGTCTTCATTGGCCAGAACCCATCCTATATGCAAAAGATTGGTCCATAAATGTGGCCTGTATCGTGTTTACAAATTATAATCGACAGACGGACGGACACACATGTCTAGATCGACTCAGCTAGTCGAGATATGACGATCGGTATACTTAAAGGTGGGTCTAGCACCAATATTTCGCGGCGTTACAAACTTTTGGTGCTGCACAAAGCTATAATACCCTGACAACATAGTTGTGTAGGATATAAATATACCAGGGCAAGAAAGAGTAGCTGTTAATCTCTAATCGGTCAAGAACGTGCAAATGTCAGAAATATTGCCTAGGCTCGGAATAAACAAAATAACATTTCACATAAAGAGGTTAATATTTATTAAAATACGAATGGTTCAAAATTTATATGACAAATACCAAAACATTAAATTTTTCGCTGTCGCCATTTCATCTCTGCATCAATAGATGGCGTTGCGGTTATCAAGGTGTTACGGCAAATCAAGGCATTCATAAAATTGAAATAAATTTTGAACGGATTGTGATTTTTGGAACATTGAAACGGTTATAAGCAGATTGGAACTCACTGATTGTCTGTGTGGTAAAATATGTTCAAAGTTCAGACCGTAATTAGGTAAATTTTGCTAAAAAACTAACGTAATTATCAGAAAACTTTCTATGTCATTTTCCGTAGTAAAAAAAATTGTATCAGAAAAGAACACATGAAGCTCATTCGATTTTTTGATATATCTCAACCCACTTTGAAATTTAGAGACACTTGATTTTTCTTGGCGATTTCCCAATTTTGCGACTGTTATGTCATCTATTGATAAATAGACCAAAATGGCGAAGAAGAAATATTTGTCATGTGAAAGCAAAGAACTCTGTTGCAATGAAAAGGAAAGCCAGAGAGATACATGTAGCTCATCTCGAAAGAGAAATTAATAAAAAAACATTTACATGGATGATCTTCGCCCTAAAACGGCATAAAAAAACTCAAAAATTCAGCTTGAGCCCGGCTGGGATTTGAACCCTGGTTCCCATGGCATCTGTTGGTGTCCGGCGCCTTAGCGTTCAAAGCCACCTCCTTATCTTCCTAAGGTTGCACAATATGCAGTTGCATACCATTGAAGAAAAATATTGTAGTCTGTATGGAAAAAAGTCCGTCACTACAAGAAAAATCTGCTCTGAAAAGGAATGTTCTGGTGCGATGCCAAATGTCCTGGTGTGATGCCAATTTCGCAACAATAGTCGACATAAATACAACTTATCAGTAAAGACATTTGTAAGCCACATTGCCCAATATGCCTGATGAGCCGCTTAACCAACGGTGAAACGCGTCGCATAGTGGTGGGAATATTGTATCTCTCTGGCTTTCCTTTTCATTGCAACTCCGATCATGTAGCTCATCTCGAAAGAGAAATTAATAAAAAATTAATTAATTTTGTTTAATGAAATTTCTCGATACTATAATAAAGACAAAATTGTTATCTAATAGAGCATTTCGTTAAAAAGTTACAGAGTGTTAAACGTTCAAAATTCGGACGGATTCCAACGTTTGGTAAAACAGACATAGCATCTTTGGAGGACCATTGAAATTCGAATCAACCCATACATATACCATTCTCAAATCTATGAATAATTGCATGCCAATCGGCCAGGCTTGGGTTCTACAGCTATATTAGTACCCATGTATTTAAAAATAATTAAAAAAAAAAAAAAAACAATTTAATTAAATGACACCTATGCAGTTTTTTTATTTTTTATGTATAATTATCAATTTCTTGGAATTGACATTTCAAATAATAAATTACAAAATCGAACCAAACATACACATTTTTCAAATAAAAATTTCTTAATGAAATTAAGGTTTATCAATAAAGCATCTGACCCGAATTGAAAAATTCGATTAATATATGAATCGTTGCTGGAATTCTACGCCAAAGGAAAGTGGTCCATTTGTGAGATTTTTCGTTTGGTTGCAAACAAGTTTGAAGATTTTTTTGTTTCCAAAAAAAAGAAAACAAATAATTTTATTTTCATCATCGGCTATAGTTCCCCCACTCTCTGTCTATCTCTCGTGCTTACTCCATGCCCTCAGCTACTGATAAGATTTATATTCAAACACCAAAAATCAATTCGAGCTTCAACAGATTCTATTTTTTAATAGCTAATTATGAATAAATCTTCTGCAGCAGGTGCTACAACAACAAATATGCTAATTTTTTACCTTCCTATCGTGTTACCAAAAAACAAAATTAGAAGCACAGGTGTTGATCATCAGTAACTTTGCACAGTGGGTTTAAAGTGTAAATAGATGCATGAATTTTTAAGATAAACAATTGAAAGGCGAAGAAAAAAGGCGTGGATTTTTTAACAAATATTTTTCATGGCTTAACATAAGCGTAGATTTTGTAAAAAAAAATTTCCCAAGGTCTATCAAAGACATGGATTTTTTTAAAAAAATATTTTTCCAAGGCCTATCAAAGGCTTAGATTTTGTAAAAAAAAAGTTCCAATGTCTATTAAAGGCGTAGATTTTGTAAACATGTTCCAAGGTCTATCAAAGGCATGGATTTTTATACCCTTCTTTGTGCATATGTTTGTAACAGGCAAAAGAAAACGAGATAGACACATGGTTCCTTTTGAGAATATGCATAGAATCACTTTCTGAGTCGATTTACGTCCGTCTGTCCGTCCATGTATTTTTGTGAACAAAGTACAGGTCACATTTATGATCCGATTTGGATGAAATTTGGCATAGGTCACTTATTTGGCCCAAGGACGAACCCCAAGGACGAACCCAGATTTAGATATAGTTCCCATATATATTTTCGTCCGATTTAATGTAAATGGTGCACCAAAGTCCCTATATATCTTTCGATTTGCACGAAATTTGGCACAGCGTAATGAATTAGGCCTAGAATGATGTGTGCTGAGTTTCATGAAAATCGGTTCAGATTTAGATATAGCTCCCATATATAGTTTCGTCCGATTTTATGTAAATAGTGCACCAAAGTCCCTATATATCTTGCGATTTGCACGAAATTTGGTACAGCGTAATGAATGAAGTATAGAATGGTGTGTGTTAAGTTTCCTGAAAATCGGTTCAGATTTAGATATAGCTCCCATATATATTTTCGTCTGAATTAATGTAAATGGTCCACCAAAGTCCCTATATATCTATCGATTTGAACAAATTTAGCATATCGTATTCAATTAAGTCTAGAATGATGTGTGCTAAGTTTCGTGAAAATCGATTTAGATATAGCTCCCACTTATAGTTTCGTCCGATTTTACGTAAATGGTGCACCAAAGTCCATATATATCTTTCGATTTGCACGAAATTTGGCAGAGTGTTCTGTATTAAGCGCAGAATGATGTGTGCTGAGTTTGGTGAAAATCGGTTCAGATTTAGATATGGCTCCCATATATATTTTCGTCCGATTTATGTAAATGGTGCACCAAAGTCTCTGTATATATTTCGATTTGCACGAAATTTGGCACAATGTAATGAATTAGGCCTGGAATGATGTGTGCTGAGTTTCATGAAAATCGGTTTAGATTTAGATATAGCTCCCACATATATTTTCGTCCAATTTAAGGTAAATGGTGTACCAAAGTCCCTTTATATCTTTCGGTATGCACGAAATTTGCATTAGGTATAGAATGATGTGTGTTAAATTTCCTGAAATCGTTGAAATCGGTTCAGATTTAGATATAGCTTCTTTATCTGACCAAATGAAAAAATTAGTATAGGTTGCGGAATGACATGTTTATGGATCCAATTTCATTTTCCTGGTCCTTTAAACATGCGACGTATGTTAGGATTCATCTGTTGAATATACCCAAAGTGGTGAAGGGTATCATATAGTCGGCCCCGTCCGACTTTACTGCTTTCCTTACTGGTGTAAAAATATTTTTTTTAAGTTTGTCCAAGTATTACAAGAGGCGCTTAATTATTGACTAGCATATATGACGTATAAGTGTTGTCATAACTCATACGCAACAATGGATAATATCAATTACATTGGTGTTATTATAATTTCCTGACCTACATTTAACCTCTAATTTTTTTCATTTCAGATATTACACCATTGTAGCTCCTGGTACCCTCCAATCAAATTATGATTACGATGTTAGTGTAACCCTACACGATAACCCCGAACCGGCAACCATAAAAATTGCCTTAAAAGGCAAAAAATTCAAGGAAGCTCAAACCGTGGATGTTGCCAATGGCGAAACTAAAGTTGTACACTTCGATATACCCACATTGGAGTCGGGAGACTATAAATTAGAAACGGAGGGCGTTAAGGGTCTGACTTTCAAAAACTCTACCGATTTGGTGTTCAAAAATGAAGGACCCAAAATTTACATACAAACCGACAAGGCTGTATATAAACCTGGTGATTTGGTACAATATCGTGTTTTGGCTTTGGATGAAAATACAAGACCCGCGAAACTTCACGAACCCCTAAATTTGGGTATTCGTGATGGTGCCGGAAATCATATCAAACAGTTGAAGGATATTCAAATGACCAAGGGTGTATATGCTGGAGAATTTCAGTTGTCCGAGCAACCGGTTTTGGGTAATTGGATTATTGACATAACCTCGGGTAAGGAGTCCAAGTCAAAGGTGGAGAAAAATTTCGAAGTTGCCAAATATGTTTTACCGAAATTTAGTGTCGATATTGAAACGGCCAAAGATGTGGCCATCTATGATGGGGTCATTAAGATTACGGTACGTTCTAAATATACCTATGGTAAGCCGGTAAAGGGTAAGGCCACCGTCAGCATTGCCTCCTCACCAAGGACACAGGCAGCGGAAAAGACCATCGATGTCGATGGTAAAGGTCATTTGGAATTCGATTTGGTCAAAGATCTGAAACTTGATCACAGTCAATTTGATGCCATGTCCAAAAATCAAAACCGCTATTATGGTTACCTGCCACCTCTGCAGGTATTGGCCGTTGTCACCGAGGGCTATACGGGAAATTCTCAAAACAAAACCACTTCCATAAATTTGGAACAATCCCGTTATCGTATCAATATACCGGAAAATGTTTACGACTATGTGCCCAAGAAACCATTCGAAATTAAGGGGTATATTCAAAAGCTGGATGGGTCTCCAGTTCGTGATGCCAAATCCAAAGCCAAATTGAATATTCGAAAGCAAAGTTACTATTGGCAAGCACCGGGAGAGGAAAAAGTTAAAGCCGATTATGTCTATGAATCGGAAGTTAAGGATGATGGTTCAATATCATTCACCGTGACCATTCCCGATGAGGGTTATTATGGTGATGTTACCATTGAATTTGAAGAGAAGACACACTATTTGCCCGGTATTCGTGCCAAGGAGGAAGAGAAGAAAAGTGAAAAGAAGAATGACGAAGAAGAGAAATTTGGTCCGCTGAAAATTGTTAAGAAATCTGAAAGGTAAGAAGAATGAATGGATATTAAAGAAAATATTTTTGGGGGGTCTTATCACGGAGTGGATTAAAAAAATGGAGTCATAACAAGGCGTGGATTTTTTTAAAAAAATATTTTTTTTGGTCTTTCCAAGGCTCGGATTTTTTAGCAAATGTTTTCGGGGTTTTGCACAAGGCGTGGATTTTTTAAAAAATATTTTTTGAGGTCTTACCCAAAATACTTTTCGGGGTCTTACAGAAGGCGTGGATTTTTTAAAGAATATTTTTTGAGGTCTTACCCAAAATACTTTTTGGGGTCTTACACAAGGCGTGGATTTTTTAAAGAATATTTTTTGAGGTCTTACCCAAAATACTTTTTGGGGTCTTACACAAGGCGTGGATTTTTTAAAGAATATTTTTTGAGGTCTTACACAAAATACTTTTTGGGGTCTTACAGAAGGCGTGGATTTTTTAAAGAATATTTTTGAGGTCTTACCCAAAATACTTTTTGGGGTCTTACACAAGGCGTGGATTTTTTAAAGAATATTTTTTGAGGTCTTACCAAAATACTTTTTGGGGTCTTACACAAGGCGTGGAACTTTTAAAGAATATTTTTTGAGGTCTTACCCAAAATACTTTTTGGGGTCTTACACATAGCGTGGATTTTTTAAAGAAAATTTTTTGAGGTCTTACCCAAAATACTTTTTGGGGTCTTACACAAGGCGTGGATTTTTTAAAGAATATTTTTTGAGGTCTTACCGAAAATACTTTTTGGGGTCTTACACAAGTCGTGGATTTTTTAAAGAATATTTTTTGAGGTCTTACCGAAAATATTTTTTGAGGTCTTGACAAGGCGTGGAATTTTTAAGGAATATTTTTTGAGGTCTTGCCAAGGCGTGGAATTTTTAAAGAATATTTTTTGAGGTCTTACCGAAAATATTTTTTGAGGTCTTGCCAAGGCTTGGAATTTTTAAGGAATATTTTTTGAGGTCTTGCCAAGGCGTGGAATTTTTAAAGAATATTTTTTGAGGTCTTGCCAAGGCGTGGAATTTTTAAAGAATATTTTTTGAGGTCTTGCCAAGGAGTGGAATTTTTAAAGAATATTTTTTGAGGTCTTGCCAAGGCGTGGAATTTTTAAAGAATATTTTTTGAGGTCTTGCCAAGGCGTGGAATTTTTAAAGAATATTTTTTGAGGTCTTGCCAAGGCGTGGAATTTTTAAAGAATATTTTTTGAGGCCTTGCCAAGGCGTGGAATTTTTAAAGAATATTTTTTAAGGTCTTGCCAAGGCGTGGAATTTTTAAAGAATATTTTTTGAGGCCTTGCCAAGGCGTGGAATTTTTAAAGAATATTTTTTAAGGTCTTGCCAAGGCGTGGAATTTTTAAAGAATATTTTTTGAGGTCTTACCCAAAATACTTTTTGTGGTCTTGCCAAGGCGTGGAATTTTTAAAGAATATTTTTTGAGGCCTTGCCAAGGCGTGGAATTTTTAAAGAATATTTTTTGAGGTCTTAAGAAATTATTTTTTCATGGTCTTACCAAGGCATGGATTTAAAAAAATATATTAAATTTGTTGGGACTTTAAAAGACTAAATTTTTCTTTTTCTTTTCTCCTCTAGCTACAAATTATCTGATGATGTGGAATTTGAGGTTAAATCCGATGATGTTATACCCTATTTCGTTTATGTCATAACGGGACGTGGTAAATTGTTGGAACAAAAATACATTACCCTGCCGGAAAATACAAAATCTCACAAGGTAACAATTAAGCCCACTTATGATATGGTACCCAATGCCAAAATCTATGCCTATTATGTTAAAAATGGTGACCTGAAATTCAATGAGGCCACACTAGAGTTCAGTGATGATTTTGAAAATAAGGTGAGTTCTAACCTAACCTATAAAAAATATTTAATTAACTTTATTTCTCCCTAGATTAAAATAACGGCACCGGAACAAACTAAACCCGGTGAAGAGGTAACCTTAAATATAAAATCTGATCCAGATTCATTTATTGGCCTTATGGGTGTCGATCAAAGTGTTCTGCTGTTGAAATCTGGTAATGACTTAGATCCCAAGACAATTAAATCCGATTTAAATTCGTATGACACCTCAACACCATACATTCGCGGTTGGGGTACTTATCCTGGTAAAGATTCGGGTTTGGTAACACTGACCAATGCCAAATATCCTTACAATGAAGGTGAGTGATTTATTTTTTGAAATTTTTATGAAAGTTTTTTTTTTTCTTTTGAAAATTGAATTTATATTAAAAATTTAATTTATATTAGAAATTAATTGAAATTAGTTAGTTGGCGGATATGTGGTGTAATAGATAGATTTGAATGGGACCATATAACTGGTCGTATAATCCCTAACACAACCTTGCTTAGACCCTGAAAAATATTTTTTAAACAATTCACTACTTGGTTAGGCACTGAAAAATATTCCTTAAAAAATCCACGCCTTGTGTAGACCCCTTACAAAATATTCTTTAAAAAACTCACGCCTTGTCTAGGTCTCTGAAAAAATATTCTTAAAAAAATCCACGCCTTGTTTAGGTCTCTGAAAAAGTATTCTTTAAAAAATCCACGCCTTGTTTAGGTCTCTGAAAAAAATATTCTTTAAAAAATCCGCGCCTCTTATAGTCCTGAAGGAATGTTCTTTAAAAAATCAACGTCTCTTATAGTCCTGGAGAAATATCCTTTAAAAAATCCGCGCCTCTTATAGTCCTGAAGGAATGTTCTTTAAAAGAGAAATATTCTTTAATAAATCCACGCCTCAGTTGGCCCTTGAGAAATATTCTTTAAAAAATCCACGCCTCAGTTGGCCCTTGAAAAATATTCTTTAAAAAATCCACGCCTCAGTTGGCCCTTGAAAAATATTCTTTAATAAATCCACGCCTCAGTTCTTTAATAAATCCACGCCTCAGTTGGCCCTTGAGAAATATTCTTTAATAAATCCACGCCTCAGTTGGCCCTTGAAAAATATTCTTTAATAAATCCACGCCTCAGTTGGCCCTTGAAAAATATTCTTTAATAAATCCACGCCTCAGTTGGCCCTTGAAAAATATTCTTTAATAAATCCACGCCTCAGTTGGCCCTTGAAAAATATTCTTTAATAAATCCACGCCTCAGTTGGCCCTTGAAAAATATTCTTTAATAAATCCACGCCTCAGTTGGCCCTTGAAAAATATTCTTTAATAAATCCCTGCCTCAGTTGGCCCTTGAGAAATATTCTTTAATAAATCCACGCCTCAGTTGGCCCTTGAAAAATATTCTTTAATAAATCCACGCCTCAGTTGGCCCTTGAGAAATATTCTTTAATAAATCCACGCCTCAGTTGGCCCTTGAGAAATATTCTTTA